>NC_134690.1:143749004-143991504 GCF_050947455.1 Rhinoderma darwinii
TTGGCCTGTGATTGGCTGCAGCCGTCACTTACTCTGAAACGTCATCCTGGGAGGCCGGACTGGAGACAGAAACAGGGAGTTCTCGGTAAGTACGAACTTCATTTTTTTTTACAGATACATGTATATTGGGATCGGTAGTCACTGTCCCGGGTGCAGAAACAGTTACTGCCGATCGCTTAACTCTTTCAGCACCCTGGACAGTGACTATTTACTGACGTCTCCTAGCAACGCTCCCGTCATTACGGGAGCCCCATTGACTTCCTCAGTCTGGCTGTAGACCTAGAAATACATAGGTCCAGCCAGAATGAAGAAATGTCAAGTAAAAAAAGCAAGACGCATCCGCAGCACACATGACATGTGCATGACAGCTGCGGACTTCATTGCGGAACTTTGAATCTCCATTGAAGTCAATGGAGAAATTCCGCCATGAGTCCGCCACTGCTCCGCAACAGACAGAGCATGCTGCGGACACCAAATTCCGCTCCGCAGCCTATGCTCCGCAGCGGAATTGTACGCATCGTGTAAACGAACACTGCGAAATTAAAGTGAAAGTCAATGTAGAAACGGCTCCGCTGCGGATTAACGCTGCGGAGTGTCCGCAGCGGAATTTAAGTGCAATTCCGCCATGTGTGAACCCGCCCTAATAGTACTATACACTGTGCTCCTGAATATAATAGTACTATACACTGTGCTCCTGAATATAATAGTACTATACACTGCACTCCTGAATATAATAGTACTATACACTGTACTCCTGAATAGAATAGTACTATACACTGCGCTCCTGAATATAATAGTACTATACACTGTACTCCTTATTATAATAGTACTATACACTGCACTCCTGAATATAATAGTACTATACACTGTACTCCTGAATATAATAGTACTATACACTGTAATCCTGAATATAATAGTACTATACACTGTACTCCTGAATATAATAGTACTATACACTGCACTCTTGAATATAATAGTACTATACACTGAGCTCCTGAATATAATAATATTATATACTGCGCCCCTGAATATAATAGTACTATGCATTGTGCCCCTGAATATAATACTACCATACAATGCGCCCCTGAATATAATAGTACTATACACTGTGCCCCCGAAAATAATAGTATTATGCACTGTACTACTGAATATAATAGTACCATACACTGTGCTCCTGAATATAATAGTACTATACACTGTACTCCTGAATATAATAGTACTATACACTGTAATCCTGAATATAATAGTACTATACACTGTGCTCCTGAATATAATAGTACTATACGTTGTACTCCTGAATATAATAGTACTATACACTGCGCTCCTGAATATAATAGTACTATACACTGCGCTCCTGAATATAATAGTACTATACACTGTAATCCTGAATATAATAGTACTATACACTGCACTCCTGAATATAATAGTACTATACACTGTGCTCCTGAATATAATAGTACTATACACTGTGCTCCTGAATATAATAGTAATATACACTGTGCTGAATATAATAGTATTATACACTGTGCCCCAGAATATAATAGTACTATACACTGTGCCCCTGAATATAATAGTACTATACACTGTGCCCCTGAATATAATAGTACTATACACTGTACTCCTGATTATAATAGTACTATACACTGCACTCCTGAATATAATAGTACTATACACTGTAATCCTGAATATAATAGTACTATACACTGCACTCCTGAATATAATAGTACTATACACTGTGCTCCTGAATATAATAGTACTATACACTGTGCTCCTGAATATAATAGTAATATACACTGTGCTGAATATAATAGTATTATACACTGTGCCCCAGAATATAATAGTACTATACACTGTGCCCCTGAATATAATAGTACTATACACTGTGCCCCTGAATATAATAGTACTATACACTGTACTCCTGATTATAATAGTACTATACACTGCACTCTTGAATATAATAGTACTATACACTGAGCTCCTGAATATAATAATATTATATACTGCGCCCCTGAATATAATAGTACTATGCATTGTGCCCCTGAATATAATACTACCATACAATGCGCCCCTGAATATAATAGTACTATACACTGTGCCCCCGAAAATAATAGTATTATGCACTGTACTACTGAATATAATAGTACCATACACTGTGCTCCTGAATATAATAGTACTATACACTGTACTCCTGAATATAATAGTACTATACACTGTAATCCTGAATATAATAGTACTATACACTGTGCTCCTGAATATAATAGTACCATACACTGTGCTCCTGAATATAATAGTACTATACACTGTACTCCTGATTATAATAGTACTATACACTGTAATCCTGAATATAATAGTACTATACACTGCGCTCCTGAATATAATAGTACTATACACTGTGCTCCTGAATATAATAGTACTATACACTGCACTCCTGAATATAATAGTACTATACACTGTACTCCTGATTATAATAGTACTATACACTGCACTCCTGAATATAATAGTACTATACACTGTACTCCTGAATATAATAGTACTATACACTGTAATCCTGAATATAATAGTACTATACACTGTACTCCTGAATATAATAGTACTATACACTGCACTCTTGAATATAATAGTACTATACACTGAGCTCCTGAATATAATAATATTATATACTGCGCCCCTGAATATAATAGTACTATGCATTGTGCCCCTGAATATAATACTACCATACAATGCGCCCCTGAATATAATAGTACTATACACTGTGCCCCCGAAAATAATAGTATTATGCACTGTACTACTGAATATAATAGTACCATACACTGTGCTCCTGAATATAATAGTACTATACACTGTACTCCTGAATATAATAGTACTATACACTGTAATCCTGAATATAATAGTACTATACACTGTGCTCCTGAATATAATAGTACTATACGTTGTACTCCTGAATATAATAGTACTATACACTGCGCTCCTGAATATAATAGTACTATACACTGCGCTCCTGAATATAATAGTACTATACACTGTAATCCTGAATATAATAGTACTATACACTGCACTCCTGAATATAATAGTACTATACACTGTGCTCCTGAATATAATAGTACTATACACTGTGCTCCTGAATATAATAGTAATATACACTGTGCTGAATATAATAGTATTATACACTGTGCCCCAGAATATAATAGTACTATACACTGTGCCCCAGAATATAATAGTACTATACACTGTGCCCCTGAATATAATAGTACTATACACTGTGCCCCTGAATATAATAGTACTATACACTGTACTCCTGATTATAATAGTACTATACACTGCACTCCTGAATATAATAGTACTATACACTGTACTCCTGAATATAATAGTACTATACACTGTAATCCTGAATATAATAGTACTATACACTGTACTCCTGAATATAATAGTACTATACACTGCACTCTTCGTTTCAATAGTTTTTATTGAGAATTTTTTAAACATATAAACATTTATACATTTCAAGTATTTCAAGTATACTGAAGATACAGAACATTGAGACATTCAGTCCCGACAAGTAACAATAAGAGCATAACAGAAGTAAACAAAAACATTGCAAACCATTCGTATAGTGCACTACAACTGTATTGTACATTCAATATCCATGTGTATTCATTTTCTTGTGGTCATAACCTTCATTTTTGATATTATTGGAACATTTTATTATTGTTGAGACCTCACATATTTGTAGAATAAAACCTACTCAAAAAGATTTATAGAAGATACTGTTGCACCATGGGGCCCATAAAAGGTTGAATCTTGCGTACGTGGAGTTTCCTAAGGCCATTATTCTTTCATAGGAATATGTTGTGTTAATTAATGCTATGAGCTCCTCAAGCATTGGGGTTTCTACTTTCTTCCAATATCTTGTGATGACTAGTTTTGCCATTACCAGGATTTTACAAATGAGGCATCTCGCCAAGGAAGGGATACCCTCTAATTCCAGAAATAATAACGCTACCTGAGGAGACATGATAACTGGATTTTGTATTACTTCTGCCAGTAATCTAAATACTTGGGCCCAGAACCCGTCTAATTTGTGGCATTGCCATAGCATGTGGAATAAGGACCCTTTATTTCCACACCCTCTCCAACAGAGAGGCGAAGACTCAGGATATATCCTATGTAGACGGTCAGGAGTGTAGTACCATCTCAGGGATGTTTTAAGTGCTGCTTCAATATGTTGAATGCACGGTAAAGCCTTATGTATGAGCCTGAAAGAAGCCAGCCATGTGGCATCGTTAAACGATAACCCTAAGTCTCTTTCCCATGACTTGTGTAAGTGAGTTTTAGTAAAAGAGTAGTGAGATTTAATCATGTTATATATGGGTTTTAAACCTCCTATCCGCCTGGAGAAGTGAGCAAATAACTTATTGTTACATAAGGCATTTAAATTGCCGGTGGATTCCATGCAATGCTTTATTTGAAGAAATTTAAAAAAGTCAGAGTTGGGTATAGAGAATTTCGACTTTAGCTGTTCAAACGTCACCAAGTGTTGACCATCAAGTAGCATGGAAACATCAGTGATGCCACCAGCAATCCAGGACGTTAACTTGAGATTTGGGATTATTAGCATAAAGAATTCTAAAGGAATATAACTTTTGAGTAACGGACTACAATTTAGCGTGTTGTTCTGAATGTAGGACCAACATTCCAGAGTCGTCTTTGTCAAAGGGGATAGTGGACGTGAAGGTACCAAATCCCAAAACGTCCCGAAGAGAGTGGTTTTTAAAGGTAAAGGTGAGATATAGGAAGTTTCAATTTGTAACCACTGCTTTCCTGAGTCCATGGCCCACCAACTAGAAATTTGTGCTACTTGGGTGGCGATATAATAACTATGAATATCCGGTATACCCAGGCCTCCAACCCTTCTATCCTTGACCAACAAATGCATGGCAATTCGGGGGTGTGTTTTTGACCAGACAAATTGGGAGAGATTTCTTTGTGTTATCTGAAAAAATCTTTTAGGGAGAGTAATGGGTAAAGTTCGGAATAGGTATAGTAGTTTTGGCAATAGAAGCATTTTATAGGCCGCAATCCGGCCTAGCCATGAAGTTTCGAATTTAAGTAATCTATCTGTGTCTGTCTGGATGTTTTTTATTAGAGGTTCATAATTGGCTGCGTATAGATCTTTATATGAAGAAGTCAAAGTTATCCCCAGATATCGGATGCCCTTCATTTGCCAATCAAAGGGATATTTTGTTTTAAGAAAATGCAATGTGGGCGCATTTAATTTATAATATGATATTGAGCCAAAAACTTTAATGATGTCCATAACAGCTTCTAATGATGATTCTGGATTAGTTAGTGATAAGATAATATCATCTGCGTATAATGAAATAGTGTGTGAAGCCCCACGGCATTGGACTCCCTGAATGTCCATGCAGTTTTTAATATGTTGGGCTAACGGCTCCATGGAGAGAATAAAAATTAGTGGGGATAATGGACATCCTTGTCTAGTACCATTAGTTATTTGGAACTCTGTAGACAGGATGCCATTAGTGTAGATTTTCGCTGTGGGTGCTGAGTAAAGTGCTCTAATAGCTGTCAAAATGCTGCCCTCAAATCCCATTTCCTCCAAAGTAGCAAATTCGTACGCCCAATTTATTCGGTCGAACGCTTTTTCGGCGTCCAAAGCCAACATCAATGCTGGTGTGGCTCGTGTTTCAATGAGATGAAGTAAATTTACAATCCTTTTTGTATTGTCTGATGCTTGTCGTCCCTTAACAAAGCCCACTTGATCCACGCTCACAAGGGTAGTTAGCATAGGGGTGAGCCTTGCCACGAGAATCTTAGCATAGAGTTTGAGGTCTGAATTTAATAGCGAAATAGGCCTAAAATTTTGGGGGGTATCAGGAGTTTTACCCGGTTTAGGGAGAGTAACAATAGTAGCCATTTGATTTTCCTTTGGGAAGGAACCCTGTTCCATAGTTTTTTGAAAAAATTTGGCTAAATAAGGGGTCAATGCAGTAGATAGATTTTTATAATACGAGTTGGAAAGACCATCCGGTCCTGGAGATTTACCGGTTGGAAGGGAACGTATATTATTCAAGATTTCCAATTCTGTAATTGGGGCATTTAAAGAACTTAGTTGTTCTGCTGACAGTTTGGGTAAGGATGCTTTCCTAATGAAATCTACTATCTCATGTTGAGTAGGGCAGCTAGTAAAGGGGTCATCTTTTAGATTGTAAAGAGATGAGTAGTATTTTCTAAATTGTTCTACTATGTCTCTGGGATCCATACATTTATCTTTTGTGAGAGGGTTTTTTAAATAAGGTATTCTTGTCTTCTGGTACTGAGTTTTAAGCCGGATAGCCAGTAGTTTCCCTGCCTTATCATTCTGTGAATAGTAACGGGCTTTGGTTTTCCTTAAATTTTTCTCATATTCTGACACTAAACAAAGACGTAGTCGTTGTCGGAGTAGTAGCAGTTGTGCAGCCCCCTCTGATGATGGAGAGAGTTTGTTTTTTGTGTCTGCAAGGCGTATCTCGTTAGTTAACTGAGACACCTCTTCCTGACGCTTTTTGCGGACCGTATGCCCTAGACGTATAAACGTACCCCTTATATATGCCTTATGAGCATTCCAGAGGGAGGAGATTCCAACATCCGGCGTATCATTATATTGGAAGTATTCGTAAAGATCTCTTTCTATGTCCATTTTATAAGTAGGATGAGATAAAAGATAGGAGTTACATCTCCAGAGGTAATCTGGACTAGTGTCATATTTTTCCATGATCGTCAGAGTGATCGGCGCGTGGTCAGACCACTGTATGCTTTCAATTGTCGTGGCTTTTGATAGGAGGAGTGTCGCCTTATCTACAATGAACATATCAATTCTAGAGTAACTATTATGGACTTGAGAGTGAAACGAATAATCACGTTCCGATCCGTGTTGCATACGCCAGATGTCGTACAGCTCCTCCCCCCAGAACCAATCCCCAAAAGCAGCCCTAGATTGTCTAGGCTGAGACGTAGTGTCCATCCCAGAGTCCATTACAAAGTTGAAATCTCCACACACAATCAGTTTTCCCTGTTTATGTTTAGCAATTATTCTGCGAATCTTTTGAAGGAATCTCAGTTGGTGGTTATTAGGCCCATATAATGACAACAAAGAATATTTGACATTGTTAATAGAACAAATAAGAAACACATATCTCCCATTTGAATCTGCGAGCAATTCAATTAGTTGAAAAGCAACTGTATTTTTAACTGCTACCAAAACTCCTCGAGCCTTGGTAGAGTAATGTGACTGAAAGACATGAGGAAATTGGGGGTGCTTAATTCGGTGGGCGTCTTTTTCCAAGAGGTGAGTCTCCTGGATACACATGACCTCACAGGCCAGTTGTTGTGCCTCTTTCCACATGTGTGCTCTCTTATGTGGGCTATTAAGGCCATTTACATTTAGAGAACCAATTTTAAGAGCCATCGTATATGTGAGAGTGCTGTTGTGTTTTTGACCATGTCACATCAAGTTGTAGGTCATACTTGGAATGATCCAAAGGAATGTATGTGGATTGACTGTTATACGAGTACAATTGAAACATAGTGGTCTGCACTAGACAAAGAAGAAAATTAAAACAACAAAACAATAGCATTCAAATACGTTTGAATAAAGAGAGAGAGAGACTGAACTTCAATGAGTTCAGACACAGTGGGGGGAAAACAGTCAACTTGTGGACCGGACTTTTAGGACTCGGGAAAAAAAACCCCGCTACTCCACCACCATATAGTGAATATACCTCAGCGTCGCGGACGTTGTCGGAGGTTTGGCCCCTGCCAGTCATCTTTAATCGTGTGAGGAAGGGATTTTTTCTTGACTCCCGAAGAGGCGTCAGGGATGTTAATACCCCATTTTTGTAGAAGAGATGCACCTTCTTGGACAGTTTTCACCATGTGCATAGAGCCATTTTGGTGGATCAATAGTCGTACCGGAAAGCCCCATTTGTATGGAATGTTGTTGTTTCTCAAAGTTGTAGTGATGGGAGCAAGTTCTCTCCTTAACTGCAGAGTGACGGCGGAAAGATCAGTATAAACAGATATTAACTTGTATGGCTCCGGTATTATCTCTTTATTTCTTATGGCTGTCATAAAGAGTTCCTTGATATGGAAGAAGTGGAACCGAGCCAAAACATCTCTGGCCACATCTGTCGATAGGTGTTTGGGTCTGGGAACTCTGTGTGCTCTATCCAGGATCAAATCTCTAGAGGTGCAGTCAGGTAGCAAGGCATTAGCAAAGCTTTGGATAAATTGGGTTAGATCTTTTGGGGCTATATCTTCAGGGATACCCCGAAACTTGATATTGTCCCATAATCCGATGAAGGAGGTGAGGAGGAGAGGATGCCACGTGCGTGGCTTTTAAGATGGCGGCCTCTAGGTTCTGTCATCCCCCTTGTCCCCTTCCTCGGCGTTAGAACTGCACTCTGTGAGTGCGGGCCAGCTGGCAGTGATCCAGGTGACAGCGCAGGGACGGAGCTGCTGCGGCGAAGTGGAGATCTAAACTGTCGGGGCCCTGGCAATGAGGTGAGTGGATTTGTGCGTTGTTCGGTATCGGCGCCATTTTGGGCCGTCTGTCGGTCATTTGGAAAGTAGAAATCCAGCATTTTCGCTGGTCTACTCACCGACTTCTTATGTCTAGGCATGCCTGGCAGGATTCCCTCTCCGGTGCAGCAACGGCGGGATGTATTAGAGGTCTTTGTTGCTTGTGTGTCGCTTAGATGTGGTGAGGCAGCACGGAGCTAGGTTCTCACGCGTCCATTCAGTCCGGCAGCCAAGCCACGCCCCCTATACACTGCACTCTTGAATATAATAGTACTATACACTGAGCTCCTGAATATAATAATATTATATACTGCGCCCCTGAATATAATAGTACTATGCATTGTGCCCCTGAATATAATACTACCATACAATGCGCCCCTGAATATAATAGTACTATACACTGTGCCCCCGAAAATAATAGTATTATGCACTGTACTACTGAATATAATAGTACCATACACTGTGCTCCTGAATATAATAGTACTATACACTGTACTCCTGAATATAATAGTACTATACACTGTAATCCTGAATATAATAGTACTATACACTGTGCTCCTGAATATAATAGTACTATACGTTGTACTCCTGAATATAATAGTACTATACACTGCGCTCCTGAATATAATAGTACTATACACTGCACTCCTGAATATAATAGTACTATACACTGTACTCCTGAATATAATAGTACTATACACTGTGCTCCTGAATATAATAGTACTATACACTGTACTCCTGTTTATAATAGTACTATACACTGTAATCCTGAATATAATAGTACTATACACTGTGCTCCTGAATATAATAGTAATATACACTGTGCTGAATATAATAGTATTATACACTGTGCCCCAGAATATAATAGTACTATACACTGTGCCCCTGAATATAATAGTACTATACACTGTGCCCCTGAATATAATAGTACTATACACTGTACTCCTGATTATAATAGTACTATACACTGCACTCCTGAATATAATAGTACTATACACTGTACTCCTGAATATAATAGTACTATACACTGTAATCCTGAATATAATAGTACTATACACTGTACTCCTGAATATAATATTACTATACACTGCACTCTTGAATATAATAGTACTATACACTGAGCTCCTGAATATAATAATATTATATACTGCGCCCCTGAATATAATAGTACTATGCATTGTGCCCCTGAATATAATACTACCATACAATGCGCCCCTGAATATAATAGTACTATACACTGTGCCCCCGAAAATAATAGTATTATGCACTGTACTACTGAATATAATAGTACCATACACTGTGCTCCTGAATATAATAGTACTATACACTGTACTCCTGAATATAATAGTACTATACACTGTAATCCTGAATATAATAGTACTATACACTGTGCTCCTGAATATAATAGCACTATACGTTGTACTCCTGAATATAATAGTACTATACACTGCGCTCCTGAATATAATAGTACTATACACTGCACTCCTGAATATAATAGTACTATACACTGTACTCCTGAATATAATAGTACTATACACTGTGCTCCTGAATATAATAGTACTATACACTGTACTCCTGTTTATAATAGTACTATACACTGTACTCCTGAATATAATAGTACTATACACTGTACTCCTGAATATAATAGTGCTATACACTGTGCTCCTGAATATAATAGTACTATACACTGTACTCCTGAATATAATAGTACTATACACTGTACTCCTGAATATAATAGTACTATACACTGTAATCCTGAATATAATAGTACTATACACTGTGCTCCTGAATATAATAGTACTATACGTTGTACTCCTGAATATAATAGTACTATACACTGCGCTCCTGAATATAATAGTACTATACACTGCACTCCTGAATATAATAGTACTATACACTGTACTCCTGAATATAATAGTACTTTACACTGTGCTCCTGAATATAATAGTACTATACACTGTACTCCTGATTATAATAGTACTATACACTGTACTCCTGAATATAATAGTACTATACACTGTACTCCTGAATATAATAGTACTATACACTGTACTCCTGAATATAATAGTGCTATACACTGTGCTCCTGAATATAATAGTACTATACACTGTACTCCTGAATATAATAGTACTATACACTGTACTCCTGAATATAATAGTGCTATACACTGTGCTCCTGAATATAATAGTACTATACACTGTGCTCCTGAATATAATAGTGCTATACACTGTACTCCTGAATATAATAGTACTATACACTGTACTCCTGAATATAATAGTACTATACACTGTGCTGATTATAATAGTATTATACACTGTGCCCCAGAATTAAAATGTGTCAAACACTGTAAAGTAAAACACCACACACACTAACAATGCCCCCTGTAGATAGCGTCAATTACAATGCCCTTTTTAGATAATGTCCGCTGTAGATAGTGCTAGTTACAACGCCCTATGTAGATAACGTCCCCTGTAAATTTTGCCAGTTACAACGCCCTCTGTACATAACGTCCCCTGTAGATTGTGCCAGTTACAATGTCCTAAGTAGATAATGACCCCTGCAGATTGTGCCAGTTACAATGCCCTAAGTAGATAATGACACCTGTAGATAGCGCCAGTTACAATGCCCTATGTAGATAATGACCCCTGTAGATTGTGCCAGTTACAATGCCCTATGTAGATAATGACCCCTGTAGATAGCGCCACTTACAACGCCCTATGTAGATAACGTCCCCTGTAGTATGTGCCAGTTACAATGCCCTATGTAGATAACGTCCCCTGTAGATTGTGCCAGTTACAATGCCCTATGTAGATAATTCCCCTGTAGATTGTGCCAGCTACAATGCCCTATGTAGATAACGTCCCCTGTAGATGGTGCAAGTTACAATGCCCTATGTAGGTAATGTCCCCTGTAGATTGTGCCAGTTACAATGCCCTATGTAGATAATGACCCCTGTAGATTGTGCCAGCTACAATGCCCTATGTAGATAATGACCCCTGTAGATTGTGCCAGTTACAATGTCCTCTGTAGATAATGCCCCCTGTAGATAGCGCCACTTAGAATATCCACTGTAGGTAATGCCCCCTGCATCTTTTACCCCCAACGCTGCCCAGAACAAAAAAAAACATTCTCACCTGTCCCCGTTCCCGCTTCTTCCTCCAGTGACGCAGGACTGGTCAGAGACCAGGGGGCGTTTATTTAGCGTAATGGCGCAGTCCGCGTGATGAGATCATCGCGCCGACTATGTCATTAGTAAAGCGCCGAATGGGAGGAAGGGAATGGATAGTTCCCTGTCTCGCCAGCTCTACAGTAAGCAATTATATCCGTATCCTATACGGATATAATTGGGTGAGAGGTCCCGCTTTGCTCCGGTTCAGAAAAATTTAACAGCCGGTACGGGAGAACCGGGGTGAACTGGGCTCCCTTCCAGCCTCGGGCCCCGGGCACTTGCCCAGATTGCCCTCATAATAAACCGCCCCTGACTCCAATGGTTCCAAAATAGAATGTGATTTATTCAGTGAACAAC
The DNA here is from genome assembly GCF_050947455.1 of Rhinoderma darwinii. Lineage (NCBI taxonomy): Eukaryota > Metazoa > Chordata > Amphibia > Anura > Rhinodermatidae > Rhinoderma > Rhinoderma darwinii. The sequence goes on from NC_134690.1 coordinate 143,761,108, forward strand.
TGCAAAGTTTCCGTCCTGTTATAGGACCTTTTCCAAGCATAGTGACACAACCAATACATGCACTATATAAATCATGCCCCTCATTATCATAATGAGGGATCATTAATTAAGTGCGCACAAAAAGAAATAGTACAGAATATAAATACTTATATAAATAACAGCATTGTGAGAAACTAGACATGGACCGCACAATCCACAGTATATACGTTGATCTGAGCCGCTAGGCATAATTTAGAAACATGAACATGAGGTTCTTTGTAAACATTTTGATCAAACTGTATAAGCCCACTTGCCACTTATATAAATAACATGTTAAAATTATGAAAATAGTGTAAAGTGATAAAATCCAGTGAAAACATAGACATACATTTAAAAACAAGCATAACATAGCCTGATTATCCCTTAATCAAAAATGCAATCAAATGTGTAGGGGGCAAGGTCTTCAGGCCACTCTCCAATCGCTGACGTGATATGTAAAGCACACAGTTTAATCCTTGTTCGTGCTGGTTTCCACGTGTGGTCAGGATGTCTGGTGTCCTCTAAACAGAACTGCACATGCTCATGTCGTCATCACAGACGCGTCCGGTTGCGTAACAACCACACAATGCTTTATTTGTTGAGCACGCGCTGGGGGTCCGGATACGAACCTCCGTAAATTAGATACAGTGTTACTGCATAAGGAGGGCCATCAACATAGGTTACAATTTATGGATTATGGTAAGTCTGTACGCCAACATCAAAAGGGACAATAGTCCAAAGAAGTAATGGCTAGCAATCCAGTCAATTGAATATGAGAGACATATGTACAATGAACGGTGTCAAAAATAAATCAAAGTCTATGTTTATTGTGAAAGTAATCATACAAATAAATGCAAAAATGTACATTAATTTTTATTTATGACATGTAATTTACCTATTTTATTGTAAATGAGTATTCGAGCTAACCGAACCAAAAAAATTGGTTTCGTTAGATCGAAAAATGGTCCATGTGCAATCCCGTTCTAAATTCATGAACAGGGATAGCCACTAGAGAACCTATTACTCATGTGATAACAGCAAGAAGAAGATTTGTAGGTGTCAATATATATTCAACAATATATATTCAACATGTCTCTCATGAATTTAAAGGATTAATAAAGAAGAAATAATAATAATAAACTTGTACATATTAATGTGTTACAGACAGACTTGTGTAAGATATCGCAAAAAACGGGAACGCGACATATTAGGTAATGAGTCTCATCACATTGAACTCAACATTGAGGCCCTTTGGTTTCAATGATTCTAGTAAAAAGATCCATTTCAATTCACACTTGTGTAATAATGCTGATCTATTGCCCCACTTATAAGGGCTAGGAACCTGTTCCAAAATCATAAATCTAAGATCTTTTTCTGTGTGTCCAAGTTCCGAGAACTATTTTGCTACCTGTAAATCCCTTTACTTCTTCCGTATGGAATATCTGTGATTATTCAGACATGTCTTGAAATCACAAGAAGTTTCACCGACATGTAGGATTGAACATGGGCAACAGAGAACGTAAATAACTCAATCCGAATCGCATGTAAGAAATTGTTTAATCCTGTGCTCTCTTTGTGTTTGCGGATGAATAAAGACATTCCCCCTATGCATAAGGCGACAATTGATGCAATGGAGATAGGGAAAGTTACTCATTTTCTTCGGTCTAAGGAGTGTCTGTTGTCCTGTTTTTCTATGTGTCAAACTATTGACTAATTTGTCACGTAAATTTTGTGGAAGTCTATATGACATGAGGGGTGCATTATTAAACTATTCAATATGTTTATAACTGTTTTCAATAATACCCCAATGTCTATTAAAAATCTTTGACACTTCTCCACTAAGATCGTTATAGGTGGACACAAAAGGAACACGGGAAAGAGATTTACGCTGTTTAGGATTAACCAATAGATTATTTCTAGGGGTGTTCTTGACCTGATCTTTAAAGGTATTCAACAGTTGTCTTGGATATCCTCTATGTTTAAAGTTTAGTATCATCTGATCAAGAGTCTGATTCAATTCCGAGTCATCATCCACAATATGTCTCGCCCTAAGCATCTGACTGTATGGAAGAGAGCATATCATCTTTTTCGGATGACAGCTCTCAAATTTCAATAGTGTGTTATCATCAGTTTGCTTAGTATATAGATTAGTATTTAAGATCTTTAATGCTTATTGAGACATCCAAAAATTGGACAGAAACGTTGCAGCTGTTGACTGAATATGTGGTGGGATTTCTTTTAGATAGATAGATGATAGATAGATAGATAGATAGATAGATAGATAGATAGATAGATAGATAGATAGATAGATAGATAGATAGATAGATAGATAGATAGATAGATAGATAGATAGATATGATATAGATAGATAGATAGATAGATAGATAGATAGATAGATAGATAGATAGATAGATAGATAGATAGATAGATAGATAGATAGATAGATAGATAGATAGATAGATAGATAGATGATAGATAGATAGATAGATAGATAGATAGATAGATAGATAGATAGATAGATAGATAGATAGATAGATAGATACACAAATGAGGAAATAGACGCAGCACTCCAGGAGTAGTTGCAAAGATAGTGGTTTATTCGCCCATGTACAGAAATAGCTACGTTTCAGTCCTCTCAGCAAGACCTTTGTCAAGCAATGGTGATATGTGTCAATCAGGGTTTTATAACCTCCACTTGTGAACACATCATTAGTGATCATTACATCAGAATTGTAAAAAGCATACCAAAAAATGCATTTAAAGTACATTCAAATTGTGCATATGTTACATACATATATCGTACATATATCAAATAAAGTGCACAGTGAAAATACATAATATAAAACGTAAAAAATCGTCAATTGTCAGAAAGCTCATGAATATTCATAAGGAGGAGGAAACAGGAGCCACTCACCAATCGCGTAATCCTGGACACATATTGGGAATAATATCCCTAATCACAGACTAATTGAAAGGCATCTATCAGAGGCTGCAGCACTAACCAATGGAATCAAAGCATCAACTGTTGTCATGGCATCCATGTTACTCAGCCAATGCTCGCTTAGCATGAGCCGGTGCCTAGGCACCTAGGTGCCTTCACAGAATTGATCAAGAAAGATATAGAGATACTCAGGTTTAAACAGCAATCTGAAAAACTTGGACATCCAAATATGATGTCAGCGTTGAGGGGGTTAATCCAGAATCAGGACCTCACCATCAAGTTGGCTGATAAGGGTGGTGCGGTCGTGATTATGGATACCCCAAAATACATTAACCGGTTAAGGACTAGGCTGTTTTACAGCTAAATGACCAGAGCAAATTTCACAATTTTGCTATGCGCTTCTTTAGATGACTATAACTCTGCAGGTGAATAAAGTTCATCTTTGAATTTTACACTCTTTTTAAAGGACAGATAGGTCTTTGTTTTAGTGGCATTTGTCAGTATATATCATTTTTATTTTTTTCTCTAAAGTGGGCAAAATTGGAAAAAAATGCAAGAATTTAGCAATTGCGTCAGTTTATGCTAGCATTTTTCACACACGGTATGGACCACGGACAAAATTCATCTCCTTTCACATTCTTCCACTTCTCCCGTGCATGGGGATACCAAATATGTGTGCTTTATTCACTGTGCGGGCATGTACCAGGGCTTGGCATAAAAGGAGGCTTTTTGGCCTTTTCGGTCCAGGAATTCTGCATTTGATTTTATAGCAGCATACTGTTTTCTGGGGGGCGAAATGCTGCTGAAACATTAGAAACACCCCATAAATTACTTCATTCACACAAGTAGACCCCACAAGGTTTCCTTCAAGGGGTTTATCATATTTTTAGCAAGTCCAGTTTTCTTCTGAAAGTTTCTTGAATAAGATGGAACAAAATAAAATCAGCGCTTTTTTAGCAAATGCGTCAGTTTATGATAGCATTTTTCACACACGGTATAGACCACGGACAAAATTCATCACCTTTCACATTCTTCCACTTCTCCCGTGAATGGGGATACCAAATATGTGTGCCTTATTCCCTGTTCGGGCATGTGCTAGGGCTTGGCACAAAAGGAGACTTTTTGGTCCAGGAATTCTGCATTTGATTTTATAGCAGCGTACTGTTTTCTTGGGGGCGTAATGCTGCTGAAACATTAGAAACACCCCATAAATGAGACAAAAAGCAATGACTAAGGACGCAGGAAGCGTCAGAAACGCGTATGCTTCATCTACCTATGATTTTTTTTCCTTTCACTTCAGGATTCTACACCTCCAACCAAGTCCTGACTTTTTTAGATTTTTGATCAATTAAACTTGGAAACAAGTATTCCATTTTAGACGCATCCACGCTGGATCCACCCTTCTCTTTCTTGCTGTACCCCATAAATGACTTCATTCACACAAGTAGACCCCACAAGGTTTCCTTCAAGGGGTTTATCATATTTTTAGACAGTCCAGTTTTCTTCTGAAAGTTTCTTGAATAAGATGGAACAAAATAAAATTAGATTTTTTTTTAACAAATGCGTCAGTTTATGCTAGCTTTTTCACACACAAAATGGACCACGGACAAAATTCATCGCATTTCACATTCTTCCACTTCTCCTGTGCATGGGGATACCAAATATGTGTGCTTTATTCATGGGCATGTGCCAGGGCTTGGCATAAAAGGAGGCTTTTTGGCCTTTTCGGTCCAGGAATTCTGCACTTGACTTTATAGCCGCATACTGTTTTCTGGGGGGCCTAATGCTGCTGAAAGATTAGAATCACCCCATAAATTACTTCATTCGCGCAAGTAGACCCCACAAGGTTTTCTTCAAGGGGTTTATCATATTTTTAGACAGTCCAGTTTTCTTCTGAAAGTTTCTTGAATAAGATGGATCAAAATAAAATTAGCAATTTTTTAGCAAATGCGTCAGTTTATACCAGCATTTTTCACACACGGCATAGACCACGGACAAAATTAATCTCCTTTCACATTCTGCCACTTCTCCTGAGCATGGGGATACCAAATATGTGGGCCTTATTATCACATAGAGATGTAGGAGGGCGGACGATAGAAGAAGCTTATTTCACAAATCGCTTTTTTTCAAAGCTGGTTTTACAAAACTCAACAGAGTTTCTATAACACTTCCAAAATATTTGCTCTTGAAGCAGAGATTCCAAAATATTCATCTAGGGGTATAATGGGAATTTATTTTTTTGGGTTTTCTAAAATAAGAAATTGCAGGTTTATTCAAATGGAGCTCTCCAGCAGATGAACTTTAGAGAATATGCAAACATGACATCCACCCCCCACCCATTCCCTCCCTCACCCTTGGAGTAAAATCAGGGGAAAAATAAAAAAGTAATGTAGGGCAAATATATTTTCAACGAATTAACTAAAATCTAATAATTCAGAACAGTGTGGTATTTTTTAAAACATGGCTCAATGCACAGGCCTGGTTGTGAGGGACATGAGGGACAGAAATATCGGGAATCTTTCTGCAGACGCGGCACTTTTTCTGGGGGTTGCTTCTGGTTGCTGTTGGGGGAATCCGACTGATGAAGTGTCTTTCAGTCAGTCGCGTGACATCCTCAGAATGGGGGCATTCTCTGGTGTCCTGAACATCAAATATAAGGCCTTCAATAATTTTTTCCTGGAGATCCAGGTATGTGTCTCTGCCTCTGTTTTTTTTGTAGAGCACGAATGAGTTGTGGATGGCCACCTGTAACAAATAAATGGCCACTTTTTTGTACCAGGTTTTAGTTTTGCGTTTTACTAAATAGGGCTGTAAAACTTGGTCGCTTAAATCCACCCCCCCCATGTACTTGTTATATTCGGACACGCTCACTGGTTTGTGCTTGTCCGATGTTGCCCCTCTTTCCCTCACTGCCACTGTTCCTGCAGTATGAATCGTGCTTAGCACATACACATCTTTGCGATCCCTGAACTTGACCGCCAGCAATTCTTCAGATGCATAAGCACAGGAGTCCCCCTTTACCATGCGCTTCCCCACTAATTGCTGTGGAAAACCAATTCTGTTTTTGCGCATGGTACCACATGCCCCAGTCCTTGCAGCATGCAAATGCTTAAACAGGGGCACACTCGAATAAAAATTATCACAGTACAGGTGGTACCCCTTGTGAAGCAGAGGCTGCATTATCTCCCACACGATCTTACTGCTGGTGGAAAGATCAGGGGGGCATCCAAGAACATTTATTGTGCGGTCCCGCCCTTCATAAATCCTGAAGGCGGTGGTATATCCTGACCCGCTTTCACACAATTTGTAGAGCTTAACGCCATATCTTGCCCTTTTGGAAGGTAGATATTGGTGAAAGCTAAGTCTGCCATGAAAGTTCAGGAGGGATTCGTCCACACTTACATTCTGCTCAGGGGTGTAGAGTTGCAGAAATAAATTATTCAGGGAATTTATTAGCGGTCTTATTTTGAACAACCGATCCCGGTTTGCATCGGTACTTGGGGGGGCCTGTGCGTTGTCATTGAAGTGGAGGAACCTCATTATTGTCTCATAACGAGACCTGGGCATTACTGCAGAATATACTGGGGTGGCTTGGGCGGGTCTTGTTGACCAGTAAGACCTAATGGAGGGCTTTTTGACAATACCCATATTTAGGGTGAGCCCCAAAAAATTTTTTAATTCCTGGAAATTGGTGGGTGTCCAATCTCTGGCATGGGTGGATGAAGTTTTCTGCCTTATATATTGCGTGGCATATAAATATGTTTCGTGGACAATCTGATTTAGGATGTCGTTCGTTATAAATAAATGGAAGTAATCCATTTGGACAAAATTTGTATTGTCCACGGTTATGCCAGGAGTGGCAGTAAATCCGTGGATTCTAGGCCCAAAAGATGGGGCAGGTGCCCATACAAGAGCCTGGACTGAAGGGACCAGGCTGTCCCGTGCTACAGCGCTACTTGGCCCTGCGCTTTCATGTTCTGCAGTTTCAACTGCATCAGGGACAACGTCCCCTGAAGATGAACCTGAAGTGACGCTGTCATCGTCACTACCTAAAACAGGTTCCATCTCGGACGCCATCTCTGATGCGGTCTCCGACTCAGACCATAGCATGGCGTATGCCTCCTAGGCACTAAACAAATTCCTCGCCATAACGTAACTAACACTAACACTAACTAAACAATTTTTATTTTATTTTATAAAACACACAAACTAACTGCTATATATATATACACTACCGCTAACAAAAAAATAAACCGATATTGCTATATATATTATATATATATATATGTGGATATATATATAATTATATACTCCCTACCTGCCTATTCTAATAGAATAAAAGAAAGAAAGGTAGATAGATAGATAGAAAAAAAGATAGATGGATAGATAGATTGTATAGATAGATAGAAATCTATCTATACAGAGAATGTTTTAGAGTGTAACTGTATTTTTTTGTAACTGTAATCTTCTGGCAGCAATTCTCCCGAGTCTCTTCTTCTCCTCAAACTGAAACAATGTTTGAGGAGAAGAAAAGAGGCAGGAGATTTACTGCCAGAAAAGTAAAAATAAAACAAATGTGGTCGCTGTGATAGGTTTTCACAGCGACCACATGTTCAGGGACCATCAGATTGGTCCCTGATACTCTGCCCAGTGCCCAGAGCTGTTGGTAACAGCGTGGGCACAGGGCTGTGTGCACGCGATCGCGTGCACACTGTTTTCTATGCAGAAATGCATGTGATCGCTGTGATTGGTTGTCACAGCGATCACATGTTCAGGGGCCAAAAGATTGACCCCTGACATTCTGCCCAGTGCCCATGGCTGTTAGCAACAGCCAGGGCATAGAGCTGTGTGCACACGATCGCGCGTGCACAGTCTCTGAAGTGCCGCCGTAAATAGTCTATACGGCGGACTTCAGAGACCCTGACCGCTGGCCGTATAAATACGGCCAGCGGTCGGGAACCTGTTAAGGAAGCTCTTAGGCAACTAAATGATGGGGCAATGTACACCTTATTGACACATGATCCCAAGTGGGATATAGCAAACAAAATAGCTACACTCTTGGAAGATAGGTTTAGCAAAGGGTTAATAGATACAAAATTAAAAAATGTTTTGATTATATAATCTCCAGTTACTCCAATACTATATTTGTTGCCTAAAATTCACAAATCACTGACTGACCCCCCTGGCCGACCGATTGTGTCGGATAGAGATTAGATTTGTAGTAATATCTCCATATTTCTGGACAAGATACTTAGACAGTTTGCTATAGGGGCAAGATCTTATATTCAGGATACATCTGATTTTTTGAAAAAAATGCAGGGATTACATGTACCATCTGGCGCTTAACTTGCTTTTTTTTATATAATCAGTTTATACACCTCAATAGACCATGATAGGGGGATAGGGGCTGTTAAACAGATGCTATCTGAATCTAATTTATCTATTGACAGTAGAGATTTAATTATAGAATTGCTTACATTGATATTGACTAACAACTATTTTTGGTTTTTGGATGCATTTTATATGCAACAGGTTGGAACTGCAATGGGATCCAACGTTGCACCCACCTATGCCAACATTTTTGTCACCAATATGGAGGAGATATCAGTCTATGTATCGCACCACTTTAGCAAAGTGCTGAGGTGTTGGAGATACATCGACGATATCTTCCTCATTTGGCTGGGTACAGAAACCCAATTATTAGACTTTCACCATTTCCTTGACGGTATAGTTCCAGGGATCAAATTTACGTTGGTTTTTTTGAGGGAAACCATACAATTCTTGGATACTAGGGTCATTGTTCAAGATAATGGATTACATACAGAACTATTCATAAAATCTACTGATCTTAATACATTGTTGCGATACGATAGTTGCCATCCTAGGAAAATTATTGACTCTTTGCCATTTAGTCAAATGTTACGTGTAAGACGAATTGTTGATCAGGACGAAAAGTTAGACCCTGCTCTTGACATCATGATCAGCAATTTTTTATCAAGGGGCTATCCACAGAGTGTGGTTAATAACAAAAGTCCAGGATTCAAAAATACACAAGGCATGATGCCCTGTTTGGTAACCGTACAAAGAAGAATCTTGAAAGAATTCCATTTGTGTCGACATACAATGATTTAAGCCCTCAGATAGGGAACATTATTAGGAAATATTGGTCGATAGTCAGAGATGGACATATAGAGGTATTGGAGAATTTGATGTAAGTCCTCTTATGTCATACAGACGTCTAACTAATCTTAAAGATAGATTAGTAAAAACTGACATTAAATCTACTACTGTAAAAACTCGACAGACATTTTTAAAGCCTCCAAAGATGTGTCGTTTTCCATGTTTGGGATGTATCAATTGCTCTCTAATGAAGAAAGGAGAGGAATTTATACATCCCCATACTAAATATAAATATAAAATTCGATATTTCTTAACTTGTAATACCGATTGGGTAGTTTATGTCCTTTGGTGTCCATGCAATTTATTATATGTTGGTGAAATATGTGATATGAAGACACGCCTGAATAATCACAGGTATACAATTAGAAAGGGAAAACTGGATCTGCCTGTTTCAAAACACTTTGTGGAAAAAGGTCATAATGAACGTGATCTACGATTTATGATCGTGGACCATGTTCCATTGCCAAAACGAGGTGGTGATAGACTCATGATTCTAAAAAACGTGAATTGCAATGGATTTTTAATTTGGACACATTGAGACCTAAGGGAATGTAGATTTCCAAATATCTTTAATGATATATTTCAGGATTTATACATTATAATGAGGTTAGCTTGCCTTGTATTCCCCCTGAATTCTGCCATTTCTTTTTCTTGTATAGGATGTGATATGATTGATAATCAATTTTAATATTTCGTCATTTTGTCATTTCTTGATACAGAATTGAAATATGAATAAATCACCCCCGGACGAAGGCGTTCCTCGTCGGGTGTGATGCCAGACAACAGTGTGTTATAATATGGGTAAGCTGCTCCCACTCAACTGCATGTGCACTTTATACTAATGATTTATGCATTATCAAATGTTAGGCTACATTAATGAGTATAACCATATACCATCATTTAGGACCTTACATAATCCTTTTTTTGATAAGTATACCCAGGTGTTAGTAATTAATTAATTTATTTATTAATCTATTTATGTACATTGGTCTCTAATATATATCCTTTTTATGCATATGCTATTACAGTAGCCCCATTATATACATGTGTCTGGCTTCTTTTTCCACACTGTGGTAGTCATCCTTGTCTTTTTAAACTTATGAGTAAATATATTTATTTCTTGTGTTGTGCAATAATAAAAATTATAATTCTTTATTAAAATTTGGTCTTTGACTCAATTCTTTTAGGTTGTTGTTCTTATACAGGATGAGCCATCCACCATTCAAGATAAGTGGACAATTCAGTTTATATATATAATAACATTTGTTTTTTATAATGAAATTGTCGGGTATCTACCGTTGACAACAGCAGCTTTGTTCCTGAATATAAAGATAGTGTCGAGTAATTGTGGCTCCCATACTGACATCCCACTTGGTTATAAATATATGAAAAAATGTCCTTTATATGATATATAATAGACCGTTATGTTTGCTCAAGGTGGCTTCTGCACGGAGGTGGAGAATATATACCTGTAGCTCTCATGGAGCTTGCTTGATGTACCACGATATACGTGGACAAGATGGCAATGACCCGGTCTTAATTATCGCTGGTAGAGATGAGCGAACCGGGACAACCGAACCCGGTTTCGGTCCGAACTTCCGGAAAAGTTCGGTTCGCAGCGAATCCGAACTTCACCGGGTTCGGCCGAACCCGTTTTGACTGAACCCGGTCAAAAATATGATACAAATTGGCAGCCACTTACCTCTATCAATCACTGATAGAGAAAAGAGGCTGCTGATTAAAAATAAAATAAAAAGCATTTCATACGTACCTGGTCGTTGTCTTGGTGACGAGTCCCTCTACTTCCTCCAGTCCGACCTTCTTTTCTGACGCGGTAGCCTGTGATTGGCTGCAGAGGCCTCTGCAGCCTGTGATTGGCTGCAGAGGCCTCTGCAGCCCGTGATTGGCTGCAGCGCTCACATGGGCTGCATCGTCATCAAGGAATGTCGGGCCGGATGTCGCGAGGGACGCGTCACCAAGGCAACGGCCAGGAGACCGGACTGGAGGAAGCAGGGAGTTCCCGATAAGTATGAACGTCTTTTTTTTTTTACAGGTACTCTATATTGTGATCGGTAGTCACTGTCCAGGGTGCTGAAACAGTTACTGCCGATCAGTTAACTCTTTCAGCACCCTGGAGAGTGACTATTTACTGACGTCGCCTAGCAACGCTGCCGTAATGACGGGTGCACACATGTAGCCACCCGTCATTACGGGGCCTCATGCACACGACCGTAAAAACACCCGTTATTACGGGTCGTAATTACGACCTGAAATAGCGGGCCTATAGACTTCTGTTAGCCACGGGTACCTTCCCGTTTTCTCACGGGAAGGTGCCTGTGCCGTTAAAATGATAGAACATGTTCTATTTTTTTATTTTACGGGCCGTGCTCGTAATTACGACTCGTAATTACGAGCACAGCCGGCCACGGGCAGCCGGCCGCTTTTGCGAGCCGTGCTGTCATTATAAGGGTATGTTCACACGACAGCGTCCGTTACGGCTGAAATTGCGGGGATGTTTCTGCCTGAAAACATCCCCGTAATTTCAGCCGTTACGGCATGTGCAGGCGCTTGAACGCCGCGTCCATTACGGGCGTAATTGGCGCTGCTATTCATTGGAGTCAATGAATAACGGCTCCAATTACGGCCAAAGAAGTGACAGGTCACTTCTTTGACGCGGGCATCTATTTACGCGCCGTCATTTGACAGCGGCGCGTACATATACGCCTCGTGTGAACAGACAAACGTCTGCCCATTGCTTTCAATGGGCAGATGTTTGTCAGCGCTATCGAGGCGCTATTTTCAGACGTAATTCGGGGCAAAAACGCCCGAGTTACGTCCGTAATTAGTGCGTGTGAACATACCCTAATTATAGCAGCACGGCCCGTAAAATAGAAAAATAGAACATGTTCTATTTTTTTAACGGCACGGGCACCTTCCCGTGAGAAAACGGGAAGGTACCCGTGGGTGACAGAAGTCTATGAGCCCGTTATTGCGGGTCGTAATTACGACCCGCAATAACGGGTGTTTTTACGGTCGTGTGCATAATGGGAGCACAGCTTGGAAAAACTACCGGCTGCCTGTGGCCAGCCGTGCTCATCTCCTGAAATACTCTGTGCTGCCTTATACTCTGTGGACAGGTCAGGATCCTGTTTCTTTTAAATGCTGCTAGGGAAACCGCTCGATCCACTATATAAGGCTGCGCTACAGTGCAGCATTTAAAAGAAACAGGATCCTGACGTGTCCACAGAGTTTAAGGCAGCACAGAGTATTTCAGGAGATGAGCGTGCAGATTCAGTGCTGCTGTGAACTCTGCCCTTACCATTACGTAGCTCTCAGTCTGTTACCTCTCCTCCACTACTGTCCTCAATAACACCTTCATGATTGGCAAGTCACCACGTAACGGTAAGAGCAGAGTTCACAGCATCACAGAGTATTTCAGGAGATGAGCGTGCGGATCTTGTGCGCGGTGGTGACTTGCCAATCATGTGAAGGTGTTCTTGAGGACAGGAGTGGAGGAGAGGTAACAGACTGAGAGCTACGTAATGGTAAGAGCAGAGTTCACAGCAGCACAGAATATTTCAGGAGAGGAGCGTGCAGATTCTGTGCTGCTGTGAACTCTGCTCTTACCATTACGTAGCTCAGTCTGTTACCTCTCATCCACTCCTGTCCTCAATAACACCTTCACATGATTGGCAAGTCACCACCCCGCACAAGATCCGCATGCTCATCTCCTGAAATACTCTGTGCTGCTGTGAACTCTGCTCTTACCATTACGTGGTGACTTGCCAATCATGTGAAGGTGTTCTTGAGGACAGGAGTGGAGGAGAGGTAACAGACTGAGAGCTATATAATGGTAAGAGCAGAGTTCACAGCAGCACAGAATATTTCAGGAGAGGAGCGTGCAGATTCTGTGCTGTTGTGAACTCTGCTCTTACCATTACGTAGCTCAGTCTGTTACCTCTCCTCCACTCCTGTCCTCAATAACACCTTCACATGATTGGCAAGTCACCACCCTGCACAAGATCCGCACGCTCATCTCCTGAAATACTCTGTGCTGCTGTGAACTCTGCTCTTACCATTACGTGGTGACTTGCCAATCATGTGAAGGTGTTCTTGAGGACAGGAGTGGAGGAGAGGTAACAGACTGAGAGCTACGTAATGGTAAGAGCAGAGTTCACAGCAGCACTGAATCTGCACGCTCATCTCCTGAAATGCTCTGTGCTGCCTTAAACTCTATGGACAGGTCAGGATCCTGTTTCTTTTAAATGCTGCACTATAGCGCAGCCTTATATAGTGGATCGAGCGGGTTCCCCAGCAGCATTTAAAAGAAACAGTGTGTGTGTTTGGGTATGTGTCTTTGTCTGTTTTTGTTTTTATATGTGTGTTTGTGTATATGTGTGTTTATGTGTGTTTGTGTATATATGGGTGTGTTTGTGTACATGTGTTTGTGTATATGTTTGTGTATATGTGTCTGTATATATGCTTAGTCCCAGTTCTGGGTGTATGTGCAGCGTAGGTTCCCACCTTACAGAGGTCGCCTTGTCGTGGCAGGTGGGCTAACACTTTTTGATCAAAATGTGCACTAAGAACCTCCCTATTTGTAAGTAGATTTAGCTTTAGTGCATATTTATTTATATTTAGTGGTTTAGGTGGCATTAGTGTCGCAGGGTGCTGTCACCATTCTATGTTTGCTGTATATCTGCAGTCATGGGTGTTCTTGCACCTGCATACATTTTGTATCATTTAGTTGGAATGTGCTGTTCAAATTTTTGTTGTGTTTATGGTATCCATATATGTGGGGTTAGTGACTGCCTCCACTTGTTGTTCTTGCACTCCTCCCATTCTGCCCTGGGTGATTTTAATCAGTTCAATGCTGGATCCTACCATCCCCAGGTATATATGTAGGTTTAGTCCCAGTTCTGGGTGTATGTGCAGCGTAGGTTCCCACCTTACAGAGGTCGCCTTGTCGTGGCAGGTGGGCTAACACTTTTTGATCAAAATGTGCACTAAGAACCTCCCTATTTGTAAGTAGAATTAGCTTTAGTGCATATTTATTTATATTTAGTGGTTTAGGTGGCATTAGTGTCGCAGGGTGCTGTCACCATTCTATGTTTGCTGTATATCTGCAGTCATGGGTGTTCTTGCACCTGCATACATTTTGTATCATTTAGTTGGAATGTGCTGTTCAAATTTTTGTTGTGTTTATGGTATCCATATATGTGGGGTTAGTGACTGCCTCCACTTGTTGTTCTTGCACTCCTCCCATTCTGCCCTGGGTGATTTTAATCAGTTCAATGCTGGATCCTACCATCCCCAGGTATATATGTAGGCTTAGTCCCAGTTCTGGGTGTATGTGCAGCGTAGGTTCCCACCTTACAGAGGTCGCCTTGTCGTGGCAGGTGGGCTAACACTTTTTGATCAAAATGTGCACTAAGAACCTCCCTATTTGTAAGTAGATTTAGCTTTAGTGCATATTTATTTATATTTAGTGGTTTAGGTGGCATTAGTGTCGCAGGGTGCTGTCACCATTCTATGTTTGCTGTCTGTATATATGGGTGTATGTGTATATGTTTGTGTGTAGATGTTTGTGTGTGTGTGTGTGTGTTTTTGTATATGTGTGTGTGTGTGTGTGTATATATGGGTGTATTTGTGTATATGTTTGTGTGTGTGTGTTTTTGTATATGTGTGTGTTTGTGTATATGTGTGTATATGGGGGTGTGTTTATGTGTGTGTGTTTGTGTATATATGGGTGTGTTTGTTTATATGTGTGTTTGTGTATATGTGTGTGTTTGTGTATGGTTGTTTGTGTGTGCGTGTATATATGTGTGTAGGTGAGTAGAAGTATTGGTATTGTTCACATTGATAACTGTTTTTTTATGTTGTTGCAGATTTTGATGTACCGATTGGACTACATCTTCGATTCGTTGGACTACTGCGTAGATCTACGTTTTTTCAAATTTTAATAAAATGGTTAACGAGGGTTTTGTTGGGGATTTCTTATTTCAATAAAAAAGAATTGTCTTTGTGGTTTTTTTTTTTACTTTAATAGTGCCTAGATAATGGCAGTTGGCTGATTGACAGCGTCCATTATCAAGGCGGTACTTAGTGTTAGCCGGTGCAGAGGCTAGCACTAACCACCCATTATTACCCCGGTACCCACCACCACCAGGGGTGCCGGGAAGAGCTTGGTACGATCTAGTACCCGACCATCTGTTGTGATGGTCGGGTACTGGGGCGGCCGTAGGCTGGTATTATGAGGCTGGGAAGGGCCAAAAACAGTGGACCTTCCCACCCTTGTAATGCTAGGCTGCTGCTGCTGTGTTGTATCGGGCTGGTTATAAAAATGGGGGGGACCCCACGTAGTTTTTTTTTTTAAATTTAACAAATTTAACAATAGACGTTGGGTCCCCCACAATTTTAATAACCAGCCATATACAAGGCCGCAGCAGTCTGGCATTACATGGGTGGGAAGGGCCACTGGTTTTGTCCATTCCCAGGCTAATAACACTGTGTTGTATGTGGCTGGTTATGATAAATTGGGTGGAACCCCATGTCTTTTTAAAAAAAAAAAAATAATAATAATAATTTAAAAAAATTACGTGGGGTCCCCCCCACTTTTATAACCAGCCAGATACAACACAGCAGCAGCAGCCTAGCATTACAAGGGTGGGAAGGTCCACTGTTTTTGGCCCTTCCCAGCCTCATAATACCAGCCTGCGGCCGCCCCAGAGCCCGACCATCACAACAGATGGTCGGGTACTGGATCGTACCTGGCTCTTCCCGGCACCCCTGGTGGTGGTGGGTACCGGGGTAATAATGGTGGTTAGTGTTAGCCTCTGCACCGGCTAACACTAAGCCTCGCCTTAGTAATGGATGTTGTCACTCAGACAGCGGCCATTACTAAAGTGGTAGTAATAAAATTTGAAAAGAAAAAAACAAAGATATAGATAAAATATTTGATTGAAATAAAGCACCCCCAACACAACCCTCATTAACCATTTTATTGTAGAAAAAAAAAAACGTCATCTAAGTAGTCCTCAAAACCGACGTAGTCCAAACACCAAACCTGTAAAAAAAAAAAAAAAAATGAAATAAAACATGTCGTAGGCTTAGATTCAGTTTAATGTGTGATACTGACTGTTATACCATGTATAGAAGCCTGCCGCGAAGTTGACTTAGATACAGGGCGCCAGCAGACAGTATCATACATGGCCATATATACAAAAAAACATACATGCAAACATACATACATACATATATACAAACATACATACATACATATATACAAACATACAAGCATGCACATATATACATGCAAACATACACACATATATACATACATACATGCAAACTATCATACATACATGCATACACACACACATGGAAAACATACATACAAACAAACATGCAAAGATACATACATACATACATATATACAAGCATGCACAAATATACATGTAAACATAAATACATGCAAACATAATTACATACATGCACATATATATAAACATACATGCAAACATATATGCAAAAATAAAAACATGCAAACATACATACATACATACATACATGACAACATACATACATACATACATGCAAACATACATACATACATGCAAATATATACATGCAAATATACATACAAACATGCACATATATACATACATGCCAACATACATGCAAACATACATGCACATATATCATACATACATGACAACATAATACATGACAACATACATACATGCAAACATACATTCATGCAAACATACATACATGCAAACATACATACAAACATACATTCATGCAAACATACATACATGCAAACATACATACATGCAAATATATACATGCAAATATACATACACACATGCACATATGTACATACATGCCAACATACATGCAAACATACATGCACATATATACATACATACATACATACATACATACATGACAACATACATACATGCCAAAAAAAACCAAAAAAAACCTTCATACTTACTTTCCTCCTGTCCGGCCTCCAGCGATGACGTTTCATCCATGTCGCCGCTGCAGCCTGTGATTGGCTGCAGAGGCGGTCACGTGGGATGAAGCGTCATCCTGACGTGCGTGACCGCCACTACAGCCTGTGATTGGCTGCAGCGGCGAAAGGGATGAAACGTCATCGCTGGAGGCCGGACAGGAGGAAAGTAAGTACGAACATATTATTTTTATTTTTTTATTACATTAAAATTTAATTTAATTTAAGGTTGCTGAAAGAGTTAGTGCAGCCCATTAACTCTATCAGCACCCTGGACAGTAGCATGCTCGGCGCACGGAAGTGACAGGTTCGGTCCGAACTAGTTCGGTCCGAATCGAACTTTTTTGTGAAATTCGTCGAACTAGCCGAACCGAACTTTTGAAAAGTTCGCTCATCTCTAATCGCTGGACTTGAATAAATGAAAAAAAAACAAATAAATTGTGTTTTTTGTCTCTATTGGAGGTTTGTGCACTTTGTGTTTTGACAGCGTTGCCTAGGCACAGGCTCATGCTAAGCGAGCATTGGCTGAGTAACATGGATGCCATGACAACAGTTGATGCTTTGATTCCATTGGTTAGCGCTGCTGCCTCTGATAGATGCCTTTCAATTAGTCTGTGATTAGGGATATTATTCCCAATATGTTTCCAGGATTACGCGATTGGTGAGTGGCTCCTGTTTCCTCCTCCTTATGAATATTCATGAGCTTTCTGACAATTGACGATTTTTTAAGTTTTATATGATGTATCTTCACTGTGCACTTTATTTGATATATGTACGATATATGTATGTAACATATGCACAATTTGAATGTACTTTAAATGCAATTTTTTTTGTATGCTTTTTACAATTCTGATGTAATGATCACTAATGATGTATTCACAAGTGGAGGGTATAAAACTATGATTGACACATATCACCATTGCTTGACAAAGGTCCTGCTGAGAGGACTGAAACGTAGCTATTTCTGTACATGGGTGAATAAACCACTATCTTTGCAACTACTCCTGGAGTGCTGCGTCTATTTCCTCGTTTGTGTATCCAATTCAGGACCGTGTGGATGACGGTCAAGGATGCATAGCACCGTGATACTTGAATTCTCTGAAGTGCTGCTTTTATAGATAGATAGAAAGATAGATAGATAGATAGATAGATAGATAGATAGATAGATAGATAGATAGATAGATAGATAGATAGATAGATAGATAGATAGATAGATAGATAGATAGATAGATAGATAGATAGATAGATAGATAGATATGAGAGAGAGATAGCTAGACAGACAGATAAGTAGATAGAAAGATAGAAAAGGGATAGATAGATAGATAGATAGATAGATAGATAGATAGATAGATAGATAGATAGATAGATAGATAGATAGATAGATAGATAGATAGATAGATAGATAGATAGATAGATTTGAAGAAAAAAAAAGTGGGGGTAAGGGGGGCCTGCGACCCGCGAGGAGAGAGGGGGGCCTGTGACCCGCGAGGGGGGCACGAGGGGTGGCAGGGGGTCCCTGAGGGGGGCCGACAGTCCAGCAGGCCCCTTTTCTTCAGCCATGTGGCCGGGCCCCTGCCGGGAGTACCAGTAGTGCTGCCCTGATGGCAGCCCTACCCACCGCTACCGCTCTCCACTATGTCAGACATCACATACATTAAGAAGCAGAAGGAGGGCGGACAGAGCAAAGTGCATTATAAGACCAGTAAAGACACTACATCTGCCCAGGGAGAACCATCTAAGTAAACATGGTATCTCCGCTGCCAGATATCCCCACTTTCCTGAGTCTCCCTGTCCTGTAATAGAGGAGTAGTGGTGTAAAGCAGCACCAGAAGGGGACATCATATTCAATTTTAGCCACATGACTGAATATACCCTAAAATCACTGCTAAATGTGGTACTACAAGATGTTGGCTTATGGGGTGTACTTACTTTTCTATATTTGCATCAACACAAGTTTTTATATAATAAAGCACAATCTGTTTGCTTTTGCGATTAGCATGATCTCTGTTACGTTTGGTCTTAATGGCCATGTTTTTTATTTTAATTATGCGGAGGGGAAAACTCTGACTAGGAACTGTGCCCATTTTCATCTGGTGACCGTCTTCTACATTTTGATTTCATGTTTTTATTCTATCCCTTTTTATCCCTTTTTTTTAACAGCCATGTTCAGCTATGCAATAACGCTTTCCTGGCATGCTGCACTGTCATTGGTAACGATCAGTTATGTCACGCATCTTCTCATTTATAGTCACTGCATTCTGTGCCCTCCCACAATTTTATGCAATCAAAGACTGCGAAGGGATGGACTGTATGTCTGCCAAAATGATGCCCCCTGCAGTAGGGTGTCTACTCGCCTTATCAATGATGCACTCATAGCAGTGCTCCCCTGTCTGTTATAGGGGGCACTAACATGGTAAGGGACCTCTGGCTGATAATACAATCCTACTCCCTCATCATAAACAAAAGGAGATCCTTGGAATCTTAGAGGTCAGAATATGTTTCATACATGTTTTAGTACCGTGAAATATCAAACATACAGATGGATGTGCTGGATCTATTGTATTGAATGTCTCTTTCTCTCCTATAGTCGCCTTATCAGTACTGCATCACAGAGACCATGTGTACCAGTGCTATGGGGCCCAGCAGGAAGAGGTGTTGGCTATTAATAAGTTCCTCCACAGTCAACAACCCACCTAGCTAATGTCATACTACTCACTAGTGTACGACCCTGGCTCTCATCTGACTACCTAGTTTTGTAGGACCCTGGCTTGGATGACTCGGCGGCGGTCTAAGTAAGGTCAGTGCCGGGCCCAGAATGGACCAGTCCAGTAATCTGACCTGAGTCACCTGAACTTACCAGGGATGTAATTCAAATTTTTATCATAAGATTCTCAGTTTTGCTGACAAAGACATATGCGCCACAGGGAGGGCTGTCGCGGTGTTTCACTGTGTAACGCGCCATGAAAAATTATACTAATAATCAAATAAAACAATTGCAATATTCCAGATACACCCTATATTAAAGTGGACTCTTAATAAAGAGCTTTGTCGGGTGTTGTATTTATGTACTGAGCTTCGTTCTGGTGCTGTATATATGCACTGAGCTTGGTTCTGGTGCTGTATTTATGTACTGAGCTTGTTCTGGTGCTGTATGTATGTACTGAGCGTGGTTCTGGTGTTGTATTTATGTACTGAGGTTGGTTTTTATGATGTATATAGAACCAAGCTCATACATATATAAACAGCACCAGAACCAAACTCGGTACATATACAGCACAAGCACAAATACAGCTCAGTAGAGAGATCATTTACAAATTCAGTTTAACCCCTGCCATATAAGTTTGTATGGCATAAAACTACAGCTCCCCGTATAGCCTGAACAATGGTAAGGATATGCTGGGAGTTGCTGTTTCACAAAATAGAACAATACGCCTATCATCCCGCTGCGATCCTACAGTGACTACAGTACTGATCAGT
This sequence comes from Rhinoderma darwinii, assembly GCF_050947455.1. Lineage (NCBI taxonomy): Eukaryota > Metazoa > Chordata > Amphibia > Anura > Rhinodermatidae > Rhinoderma > Rhinoderma darwinii. The sequence goes on from NC_134690.1 coordinate 143,781,741, forward strand.
CACATGGAGAATAACATTTACATTTAGTAACTCAGAGGGGACGTCAGTTTGGAGTCGGTCTTTTTCTCTTTGCTTTTCCATCTGGTCCAGACCTCTATTCTGACGCCTCCTGGCCACGACCCATTTCTGCAGAGTTTGCCGCTAAGATGTATTCGGATGCTCACTTTTCCAACATTTCCGCACCTATAAACAAACATAAAATTGTCAAGGTGCCAGACTCTATGCCCCTGAAGTTAATAGTATTATACACTGTTCCCCTGAATATAACAGTAGTACTCACTGTGCCCCTCTCATAGAGCCCTCTGCAGATCATGCCCTTATGAAGCCCTGTGTAGAAAGTGCCCCCATAGAGCCCCCTGTAGATAGTGCCCCCATAGAGTACCATGTAGATAGTTTCCCCTGTTGCTAGTGGTCCCTATAATGGCTCCTGTTGATAGTGCCTACTGTAGGCTGCAGGCTGTAAATAGTGCCACCTGTAGATAGTGCCCCCTGTAAAGTCACCTGTAAATAGGGCCCCTGTAGTCCCCTATAGATAGGGCCCCCCTGTAGAGTCCCCTGTATATAGGGCCCTGTAGCAACCCCTGTAGATAGGGCAACCTATACTGTAGAGTCCCCTGTAGATAGGACCCTCTGTAGCGCCCCCTGTAGACAGGGCCCGGTAGCGTCCTCTTTAGATAGGGCCCCTATATAGTCCCCTGTAAATATGGCCCCCTATAGAGTCCCCTGTAGATAGGGCCCCTGTAGCGTCTCCTGTATTTAGTGCCCCTTGTAGTGTCCACATGTAGCTAGGGCCCCCTGTAGCATCCCATGTAGTTAGGGCCCCCTATAGAGTCCCCTGTAAATAGTGCCCCCTGTAGCGTTCATATATAATTACATCTAAATATGTAATTAGAGATATAAAATGAAATACGTAAAAAGCGTATCCTATCAAAAGGATTACGATAAGAAGCCTAACGCATGAGAAAAAAATTACATTGAATTTGTATAAAAAGCCAAATTATGTGTAAAATTATTAAAAGATGATTAAAAAATGTTTACAAACATGTTCAAACCAAGGAGAAAAGATTACTAATCTCCTATAAGAAGCTGAAAAATATACGTTAATATAAATATGACATAATCACTCTAAAGCAGTCTTGGTAATATCATTCAGACCATTAGGATGTAAACAGGCAAGTTTATAAATCCAAAAATGTTACCTTTGCTTCAGTTTAAGGAATCTGTTGGTGGTATCTGATGAAATTTGTTCAATGGGAGTGACTCTAATATTGTCAAAATTGCAATTATGTTTATGTAAACACTGACAGGAAACACTCTGTTTAGGAAAAGCTCTAGTCACATTTGAACGACGTTGATTAATTCTGTTGCGGAGTGTTTGTGACGTTCTTTGCACAGCTTACATATGCTCCACATTATAAACTGAAATATCAGTAAAACCCCAAACAGAACAACTGCCAAGAAAAATCTGCGCTCCAAAAGCCAAATGCCACTCCCTCTCTTCTGAACCCTACAGCTTGCTCAAACAGCACACTGTTTGAAAGCACACTTTTCATCAAAGTAGTCCCATATTGATTCCATTAATGGTATGGATACCGTTTACACTGGCTCGGTGACTTCATGCTTAAAAGATCTGGATTTACCATTAAAAAGTTAATTTGCTCCCCCCAAGTTCTACTATCCAGTGGAAACATTCATACAATTTGTGTCTAAAGAAATAGAAGAGGTGATGGGACGTATTGAAATACTTAGAATACGAATTAAGTGTACTTTAACAAAAGTTGAAAAACAAGCTTTATGCTCACTAATGGACGATGGCAAAATTGTAATTAAACCTGCCAATAAAGGTGGTTCCGTTGTTATAATGGACCGCAAAACTTACAGAAAGAAATATTACACCAATTGTCTGATAGTGACACGTATAAAAAGTTAGAATGTGACCATGTTCCTGGCATTAAAAAGAATATTATTAAAAAGGTTGATATATATATATATATTCGAAGGAAAGTAATTGATAATAAAATGGCAGATTATCTAGACAATGCCTCACCGGTCTCAAAAGACGTCGTTGTAGGCTGGGGACCTGCACCGCCTGACGTCAAAAGACAGTGGGCGGTCGGGAAGGAGTTAATGCCCAACTGGGCGTGTTTTTACTTTTTACCAACTGGGCGTTGTGAAGAGAAGTGCATGACGCTGCCAAATCAGTGTCATACACTTCTCATTGTTCCAGCCCAGTGTGATTGTCTATTAAGAAACTAATTAGCATAAATCTAAAATTGTTTATAACTTGGTCAAAAATGATAGTTTTTCAAAATAAAAATCACTGTTATTATCTACATTACAGCACCGATCAGTTTATGTAGGAGATAGGTCATTTATAATCTGGTGACAGAGCCTCTTTAAGGACCTAGGCAAGGTCCAATTGGTCCCATTGGACAGCCTTTTGGTGACAATATATGTGACTAGTCTTTACACATCTATCGATCACCAAAAGGGTATATCAGCAGTCAGTGACATGTTACAGTTGAGCACGATCTCGGGAGATCAAAAAAAAATTTGTTAGACCTTTTATGCATTGTATTGCATGTCAATTATTTCACGTTTCAAGACACGTTCTATCTTCAACAGCGTGGCACGGTGATGGGCTCAAATGTGGCCCTTCCATGTGCAAATACGTTCATGACAGCTTTTGAAGAAAAATATAAGAGGTTTGCCTTGACCTGGCACAGATTCTTTAATGCCATATTTTGCATATGGATGGAACCACTCGAGTCCCTCAAGCTATTTGTTGAGGACCTTATTGGGGTCAGGGATGAATTAAAATTTACCATGGCTTCAGGTCAGGTACAGGTTAGTTTCCTGGACAACATGGTGATCAAAAACAGTCAAGGAGATTTAATTGCAGATCTACATGGAAAACCCACGGAAAGGAATAGTATTTTACATTTTGAAAGCTCAGTTCCAATGAATTTATCGAAGTTTCTGATCCAGAAAAACTAATTGACAGGATTATTAAAATGAAAGGGATATTTATTCAAAGGGGATATCCTGAACATGTCTGTAACATTGAGAGAGGTTGTGCCACAGGAAAATGTTAATACTGATATGCATATACCTTTTGTCCATAAGTTTCATCCATTTAATAATAAAATAGGGAAAGTGTACCCTTTGGTTGTAGAGTTTAAAAATCCTCCACTTTGTTGTAACAAATAGTCTGGTCATTTACAAGACAGATTAGTGAGAGCAGATCTGGGCAGTGAAAAACATTCGTAGAGACAGACGTTTTTGAGTCATAATAAAGTAGGGACATTTCCATGTCTTCACTGAAACCAGTGCTCAAATGTGATACATGGACAACAATTTTTTCACCCACATTTAAGGTCTTGTAATATCCATGGATATTATAAATGTGATTCAGTGAAGATTATTTATTTAATAAAATGCCCATGCAGTCTTTTATAACTACAGGGTGGGCCATTTATATGGATACACCAAAATAAAATGGGAATAGTTGGTGATATTAACTGTTTGTGGCACATTAGTATATGGGAGGGGGGAAACTTTTCAAGCTGGGTGTTGACCATGGCGGCCATTTTGAAGTCGGCCATTTTGTATCCAACTTTAGTTTTTTCAATGGGAAGAGGGTCATGTGACACATCAAACTTATCGAGAATTTCACAAGAAAAACAATGGTGTGCTTGGTTTTAACGTTACTTTATTCTTTCATGAGTTATTTACAAGTTTCTGACCACTTATAAAATGTGTTCAAAGTGCTGCCCATTGTGTTGGATTGTCAATGCAACCCTCTTCTCCCACTCTTCACACACTGATAGCAACACCGCAGAAGAAATGCTAGCACAGGCTTCCAGTATCCGTAGTTTCAGTTGCTGCACATCTCGTATCTTCACAGCATAGACAATTGCCTTCAGATGACCCCAAAGATAAAAGTCTAAGGGGGTCAGATCGGGAGACCTAGGGGGCCATTCAACTGGCCCACGACGACCAATCCAGGAAACTGTTCATCTAGGAATGCTCGGACCTGACACCCATAATGTGGTGGTGCACCATCTTGCTGGAAAAACTCAGGGAACGTGCCAGCTTCAGTGCATAAAGAGGGAAACACATCATCATGTAGCAATTTCAGATATCCCGTGGCCTTGAGGTTTCCATTGATGAAGAATGGCCCCACTATCTTTGTACCCCATATACCACACTATACCATCAATTTTTGTGTTCCAACAGTCTTGGAGGGATCTATCCAATGTGGGTTAGTGTCAGACCAATAGCGGTGGTTTTGTTTGTTAACTTCACCATTCACATAAAAGTGTGCCTCATCACTGAAAAAATGTTCTGTGTAAACTGAGGGTCCTGTTCCAATTTTTGTTTTGCCCATTCTGCAAATTCAGTGCGCCGATCTGGGTCATCCTCGTTGAGATGCTGCAGCAGCTGGAGTTTGTAAGGGTGCCATTTGTGAGTAGCTAATATCCGCCAAAGGGATGTTCGACTGATGCCACTCTCCAGTGACATGCGGCGAGTGCTACGCTGTGGGCTCTTGCTGAATGAAGCTAGGACAGCCACTGATGTTTCTTCATTAGTGACAGTTTTCATGCGTCCACATTTGGGCAAATCCAACACTGAACCAGTTTCACGAAACTTGGCAAGCAGTTTGCAAACTGTAGCATGGGAGATGGGTGGTCTCGTAGGGTGTCTTGCATTGAAATCTGCTGCAATGACCCGGGCACTGCGTTCACCAGACATCAACACAATTTCTATCCGCGCCTCACGTGTTAACCTCTGCGACATGTCAATGGCTGTAAACAAAGAGAAGCTTGTAAATAACTCATGAAAGAATAAAGTAACGTTAAAACCAAGCACACCATTGTTTTTCTTGTGAAATTCTCGATAAGTTTGATGTGTCACATGACCCTCTTCCCATTGAAAAAACTAAAGTTGGATACAAAATGGCCGACTTCAAAATGGCCACCATGGTCAACACCCAGCTTGAAAAGTTTCCCCCCTCCCATATACTAATGTGCCACAAACAGGAAGTTAATATCACCTACCATTCCTATTTTATTTAGGTGTATCCATATAAATGGCCCACCCTGTATATATATATATATATATATATATATATATATATATATATATGCAGCGTATAATGGACCGCATATGCAAACATAACTCCACCATCAGATGGTAGAATCTGTTACTACCCATTCCACATCATTTTTTTTAGAAAAAACATACAATAGATCAATTGAGGTTTCAGATTATTGAACAAATACAACAACCAAGAAGAGGGGGTAATGTCAAGAAATTACTGCGACACCGTGAGGCTTACTGAATACACACATTACAAACTCTAGAACCTAGGCATCTCAACAGAGAATATGAAATTACCAATATTATTTAGAAATATTTAGTGACATTCTTTTTTTCTCTTTTCTTCTTCCCTAGACTTCAGCAACAACGAGGTCAAGCAGATAATTTACCATTTCGATAAGAAAGCGCAATAGGATAGCGATCCTGCATATAATGAATGGGGTGTTTATTTAAATCATAATGTGGAGCAACACTGTATTTTTGTATTATATTCTACACATTATCAAGAGAAGAAAGCCCATTATTTCAGCGACCCTGTATATAATGATTTAGATGTTTATTTAAATTATAATGTGGAGCAACATTATATTTAAATAGTGTATTTAATATTATTCATTTTAAATATCCCACTAACAGGTTAATTATATGTTTGTGCAATTCTGTCTAATTGTTGATAGTGTTCATGGTTGTCCATATTCAAATTAGTAGTGTCATGTGATCAGAAATGTTACTATTTAATTTCCTGTGAATTGCTTTGTTCATGATTATTAAGGCTGAGTGCAAACCGAAAACGCGTCTCATAAAATAAATAAGAATGAAGCTAAAGATTTGTGAGTGCCGGGATCTTTTTTGCCCAGCTCCACATATATCGTACTGCGTCGCCATACCCGTGAGAACCCGCTTAACATTTTATAAGTTATTTGTCTTCGGTGGCAAAAACTGGGCACAACATAGTGTGCACTAAAATGGCATATCAGTGGAAAATTGCAATTTTCACTTTGCACCATCCGCTGCGCATTAACCCCTTCGCACATCACGACGTAATAGCACTTACTAAATGCTGTCTTGAATACTTTGAGGGGTGCAGTTTTTAAAATTGGGTGGCTTTTGGTGGGGTTTCTAATATATAAGGCCCTCAAACCATTTCAGAACTCAACTGGTCCCTAAAAAAATAAGTTCTGGAAATGTTCTTGAAAATGTGAGTATTTGTTGCTAAAGTTATACGTTTTGTAACGTCCTAGAAAAATAAAAAGATGTTAAAAAAAAATGCCAACATATGATTAATGTAAACTAGTAAAAAATTTGCGTGGTATTACTGTCTGTTTTACAAGCAGATACATTTCATTTTAGAAAAATGCTAATTTTTGCAAATTTTCTCTAAATTTTGGTGTTTTTCACAAATAAATACTGAATTTATCAACCAAATTATCCTCTAACATAAAGTACAATACATCACTAGAAGACAATCTCACAATCGCTTGGATCGGTAAAAGCATTTCACAGTTATTACCATATAAAGTAACACATGTCAGATTGGAAAAAAATCTGCTGTGTCCACAAAGCCAAATCAGACTGTGTCCTGAAAGGCTATGTACACCATTGAATTATTATATATATTTTTTTAAATAAATGTCTATCAGTGTGTTTGGTGCAACTTTAAAAATACTTTTTTATAAAAAATGATTTTTTGCTTTATGAGATGCAGCTGCTTTGTATTCCGTATACAGAGCAGTTATATATTGCGCTGAAACATGTATCTGTCAGTTCCGCGGGACTGATGGGCAGGACCGGCCTTAGGGTTGTGCAACCTGTGCGAGTGCACAGGGCGCTGCACCCACCAAACATGTAGGGGGGGCTGTGTTTGTATGTGTATATGTTCCAGTATGTGTGTGTATATGTGACTGTGTGTCTATATATATATGTGTCTGCATGTGTCATGCCCATGGCCGCGGGCCACCAGGTTTGCTTACCTCCTGATGGCCGCAGCCATGGATCAGTAAACGCTGGACCCCGTCTCTTCCTCACGAGACGGCAGCGCTCACTTCCGCTTCACTCTGCTGCGTCCCATAGGGAGCGCGCGTGCTCGTGCCCGCTCTTAAAGGGTCAGCGCGCGCATCTGAATTAAAGACCAAATTAGCCCATGAGCAGCCTGGACTATAAAAAAGGCTCCACCACTTCCTGCATTGCCTGAGCATTGTTGCCGTTACCTAAGTTTCTCTCTGCAAATGGTCCCCTAAGTGACTCCAGTTCCCAGTGTTCCCCGTTCCTGCTACCTGTAACCTGTATCCCGTGTTATCCTGGTCCAAGTGCCGTATTCAGTTGGAGTCGTGCTGCGCTGAGTACCTCGCCTGTTCTGCTTTATTACGCCTGGTGCCTGCCTGCTGCCTAGTCCCATCCGAACCTGACTTGATACTGTCTGAAGCTACCACAGGTACACCTATACGAACTATAGACTTTGACCTGTGTCCTGTTGGCCAGCTACTATACCGTTAAGGCAGTACGGCCCAGTTGGTCCACGCACCCTTCGTGACAGTACACTTAGGCCGTGGACCCTGCTGGTCAATACAAGACCGTGATGATGTCACAAGAGATGCGGGCAGATATGCTAGACCTCCGGTCTCGACAGGACCAACTCCTCCAGGCATTGAACATGATTGCACATCGGCTGGATGTGCAAGCTGCCGTTCCTCCTACTACATCTCCTGGCAGTATAGATCCTACGACTACACCTCCTGGCAGTGCTGATGCCCGATTTTCTTTGCCGCTACCTCACCACTATGATGGAGACGTGAAAACCTGCCGTGGATTTTTGAACCATTGCCAGATCCAGTTTAACCTGTATGCAAGGGCATTTTCAACTGATGGCGCAAGGGTCGCTTTCATTGTCTCTCTCCTCACTGGCAGGGCCCTAGCATGGGCAAACCCTATCTAGGAGAGACAAGGACCAGAGACCCGTGACTTCCAGGGGTTCCTACGGACATTTCGCACAGTGTTTGAGGAGCCTGAACGAGTATCGTCGGCAGCCGTCTCCTTGCTGAACCTACACCAGGGAGACACTTCCATGGGTGAGTATGCCATCCACTTCCGCACCCTGGCGGGAGAATTGAGGCTCGCCGGGAAGGAGGACTCCCTAGCCCAGTTCTTACTTTGCAGCAACCTCTGCTGTCCTCATCAGATGTTCCTCCAAAGGAATCTTTGAAGATGGACCATCTCTAGCTGTCTACCCTGGAGAGACAACGCAGACACACTTCGGGACTCTGTCTGTATTGCGGACTCGGAGGCCATCTTGTGCGTCTGTGCCCCCAAAAGCCCCAGAGCCTGGGGTTGGTTGGAGAGACAACCCTGGGTGAAGGTCTTTCTTCTAAATTGTCAATTCCCGTGACCATAATGTCTGGCGAAAAAACGCACCAGGTCTCTGCTTATCTGGACTCCAGATCCGCAGCTAACTTCATTCGGAGAGACCTGGTGGATCTTCTCCAGTTGCCCACAACCCCTTTGGAGAGGCCTTTGATGGTTGCATCTATGAATGGACAACCTCTGCCAGACCCGGTTGTAGCTGTAATAAAGCCGCTGAGGCTCCAGGTGAGAGCCCTCCATGCTGAGCTCCTCTCATTTTTTTGTCTTGGCTAAGGCCGTCAACCCTGTGCTGCTGGGCCTGCCCTGGCTCTGAATACATGCACCAGTCCTGGACTGAAATTCTGGAGGGGTTCTCCAGTAGGGTTCTGAAAGTCTCAACTGCTGCCTGGTACAGATTTGCCAGCTCAGCCTCCTCTGCCTCAGTCCTTGGCAGGTTTGCCTTGTCATTATTCTGCATTCTCGGATGTCTTCAGCAAGAAAGTGGCAGAGATGCTGCCCCCACAATGGGCGTATGACTTTCCTATCGAGCTGGTCCCTGGTGCATCCCTTCCCTGTGGTAGGTTATATCCTCTCTCCTTGCCAGAGACCATGTCCATGTTCGCCTATGTTAAGGAGAACTTGGACCGGGGCTTCATACGGAAGTCTTCCTCCTCGGCAGGAGCCGGGTTCTTCTTCGTCAAGAAAAAAGATGGTTCTCTGCACCCTTGCATCGACTACCGGGGTCTCAACCGGATCGCAGTAAAAAATAGATATCCGTTGCCATTGATTTCTGAACTGTTTGATCACATACGAGGAGCCAAATTTTTTTCAAAGCTAGACCTACAGGGGGCTTATAACCTAATCCGGATTTGCCGGGGTGACGAATGGAAGAGGGCATTTAACACCTGTGACGGACACTATGAATATCCAGTAATGCCCTTCAGCCTGTGTAATGCTCCCGCGGTCTTCCAAGAGTTCGTTAATGACATCTTCCGTGACCTCGTCTGTGTTGTGGTCTATCTTGATGACATCTTGATTTTTTCTCCAGGTCCTATGACTCATCAGAGACATGTTCGTCAATTTTTGCTGCAGTTAAGGGAGAATCGCCTGTACGCCATGTTGGAGAAGTGCGTGTTTGAAAAAAATGCTCTACCCTTCCTGGGCTACATCATCTCGAGTCAAGGCCTCAAGACGGATCCTGAGAAGGTAAAGGAAGGCCCTCAAGGCATGAGGTCCATACAGCACTTCCTGGGATTCGCCAATTTCTACAGACAGTTCATTCCAAATTTCTCCTCACTGACGTCTCCTATCTCTAACATCTCACTAAGAAGGGCATGAGCACCAAGGCGTGGACTCCTGAGGCAGAGTCCGCATTCAAAAGCCTGAAGAGTGCCTTCACGTCAGCCTCTATCCTGCATCATCCAGATGTCTCTCTATAGTTCTCGTTGGAGGTGGACGCATCCTCTTTCGGTGCTGGTGCACTCCTGTTCCATGGAGGCTCAAAGGTCAAGTCAATGGTATGTGGATATTTTTCTAAGCTTTTCTCTTCCGCAGAGCTCAACTACTCGATTGGGGATCGGGAGTTACTGGCCATCAAATTGGCTCTGGAGGTGTGGCGACATCTACTAGAGGGCGCAGCTCATCCCATCCTGATTTTTACGGACCATAAGAACCTCACCTATCTTCAGACGGCCCAATGGCTGAACCCTCGTCAGGCCAGGTGGTCACTGTTCTTTACCAGGTTCCAGTTTGAACTCCATTATCGCCGGGCCGACAAGAATGTGAGGGCGATGCCTTGTCCAGGTCTTTCGAGACAGAAGACACCATGGAGATTCCACAGAACATCATTGATCCGTCTTGCATTGCCTCTGTCAATCCCCGGCAAGTTGGGGACATTCCCCCAGGGAAGACTTTTGTGCGCCTGGCTGACCGTGGAAGAATCCTCCGCTGGGGAATCTCCTCTAGACTGGCAGGTCACGCGGGGACCCGCAAGACTCGGGATCTGATTGCTCATCATTTCTGGTGGCTTACGCTGCCTAAGGACATTATGGACTTTGTTTCTTCCTGTTCAGTATGTACAGCCAACAAGGTCGCTCACTCCAGACCTGCTGGTCTGCTCCAGCTTTTGCCTGTGCCTAATGCCCCCTGGGAGCATATAGCTATGGACTTTATTACGGACCTGCCTCTCTCTGCCGTATGCAGTACTGTCTGGGTGGTGGTGGATCGATTTTCAAAGATGGCCGACTTCGTTCCACTGACCAGTCTTCCTTCTGCTCCTCTGCTGGCCAAGCTGTTCATCCTAAGGTGTTAGTGGTATATTTGAAGCCTTCCACCGCAGGACTTGATTTTTTGTATACTCTACAAGAATTTATAATTAAATCACTGGAATAGGACTAGAGTTTTTGTTTAAAATGTAACTTTTACTTCTAACATATTTAAAAAGTGTGTAAAACAAATGGCACACCAGGACAAGTAAGTTTTTTTGTTACTGTTTCCAGAATACGGTTTTCTTCGTCCAGTATAATTTGCATGAATTTCAGGGAGCTAGTTGTTGCTTCCGTTTCCCACCTACGCATCAATTCTGGACTTTGTAATCTGGTAGCTGGTATTAGTGTTATTCTTAGTCCCCTGGGGACTATACTGTGTTTTATGTAATTTTCAAATGCTTGCACCTCCCACCAAGATATTGCTTGTTCTTTGTAACATTTATTTAGCTCATTGAATGCCGTTTTGAGTGACGGTGTATACTTTTTCTGTTAAAATTATTTTTCCGAAAATACTTCCTTTGCCTGGTTTAACCAAGTTTCTAGATTTGACGTATTTGTGATGAAGCCTGCCATATCTCAAGCATTTCAGTTTAAGGTGTTAGGCCTCATGCACACGATCGTATTTTTTCCCACCCGTAAATACTGGCGTAAATACGGGTCCGGTGTCACACGTATTCGACCCGTTTTGCACCAGTATTTACGGACCCGTGCCCGTAAATATGGGTCCGGTGTCACCCATATTCCACCCATATTTACGGGCACGTTTTTGGCGGCAAAATAGCACTGCACTAATCGGCAGCCCCTTCTCTCTATCAGTGCAGGATAGAGAGAAGGGACAGCCCTTTCTGTAATAAAAGTTAAAGAAATTCATACTTACCCGGCCGTTGTCTTGGTGACGCGTCCCTCTCTTCACATCCAGCCCAACATCCCTGGATGACGCGGCAGTCCATGTGACCGCTGCAGCCTGTGATTGACCTGTGATTGGCTGCAGCGGTCACATGGGCTGAAACGTCATCCAGGGACGGCCAGGACGTTGGGCCGGATGTCGAGAGGGACGCGTCACCAAGGCAACGGCCGGGAGACCGGACTGGAGGAAGCAGGAAGTTCTCGGTAAGTATGAACGTCTTTTATTTTTATTTTTTACAGGTTGCTCTTTATTCTGATCGGTAGTCACTGTCCAGGGTGCTGAAAGAGTTACTGCCGATCAGTTAACTCTTTCAGCTCCCTGGACAGTGACTATTTACTGACGTCGCTTAGCAATGCTGCCGTAATGACGGGTGCACACATGTAGCCACCCGTCATTACGGGAGCTCCATAGACTTCTATGGACTGTCCGTGCCGTTATTATGGCCTGAAATAGGACATGTTCTATCTTTTTCAACGGCACAGGCACCTTCCCGTAAGAAAACGTGAAGGTACCCGTGGTCAATAGAAGTCTATGAGCCCGTTATTACGGGTCGTAATTACGACCCGTAATAACGGGAGTTTTTACGGTCGTGTACATGAGGCCTTAGTGGTATATTTGAAGCCTTCCACCGCAGGACTTGATATTTTGTATACTCTACAAGAATTTATAATTAAATCACTGGAATAGGACTAGAGTTTTGTTTAAAATGTAACTTTTACTTGTAACATATTTAAAAAGTGTGTAAAACAAATGGCACACCAGGACAAGATCAGCGGGTCCTGCATGTCTTTGACACTCAGGATCATGCTGCTGTCGATCACATCTGAATTTAGATGAGTTCAATTATAGGTGACGGATAAAGGTTTCAGCGCACGATACAGCTACTCTGTATACAGGATAAAAAGCAAATGTATTTAAAAAAGTTAAAATAATATTTAATAAAAAGTATTTTGAAAGTTGCACTAATCACACTGATATATATATTTCAAAGGTGTACATAGTCTTTAACAAACATCATGCAAGAGTATGTCTTAGCTCTATTAGGACCAATGTACATAAAGCTAACAGAAATCCCTAATACATACCTCAACAATTACATACCAATGTCCAGGTCCTTCAACAAAGCTCTAGCTAAAGCTCTCAACCCGGGCATCAATGAACAACAAAACATGAAACAAAAGGTATGTTAAATTGCCAATTCTCGACTCTCTAGTGAACACTCAAGCAGATGTGTTTTAACACGTTGGTGAGCCCAGTGCAAAAATGTCATGAGGGATTTTTTTTAAAAAGACAATCGGAATTAATACATATACCAATGACAATTAAAAACATAAAGATTTCACAGGACGTATTGCTAACATATATACAGTAGTATATCTAAACATGGACCCAATATTGGGAATTGCATATATGAGTATAACAGTGGTATTGCTAAATAATATAATGATACAAACAAGCTGTACCTAAACTACATAAACATGTCCAAAAAAAAACACAAAGTGTTAGAAAAGATTGTGGATACGATGTGGAACACCTGATGCACATTTAACTTCAAAGGCTTTGTCCAGAGGCTATGAAGAGTTGAAATGCCTGGGTTTTTATATTGAGGTGGACAAATTTAATTGTTTGTATTCATCTTTCAATAATACAGCACAACTGTTTCCATGATATTTCCCGGCATTTTGGATGGCGCGTGTCCTCTGTGTCAGGTTCTAGTTCCGGTTGGGAAACCCAACATAAATTGCATGACGGACGCTTCATATATCTTGAATCATTAAAGTAGTTTCCCAGGTCATCAATATTTGATCGGTGGGGGCCTGACTCCTGGGACTAACCGTCAATCATCTGCTACATTGTTTATCTAGGCACAGTGCTGTACATTAGATTATGCGTGTGCCTGGTACTGCAGCTCACTGCAGTAAACAGTAACTCAGTCTTATTCAAGTGAATGGGACTGAATTGCAGTATCAGCCACAGCCATAACCATATATAAGGCAGTGTGCCTGAATAACCAACGAAGGGAAGTGCTGCGGCCCCTTCAAGCAGCTGATCAGCAGTTATGCTGGTAGTTGTACCACCACCAAATCAAATATTGATGGCTTATCCTAAGTATAGGCAATCAATATTTCAGTCCTATAAAACTCCATTAAATTATGTTTATGGCCTCTTCATTTTGTAAATGAATAGAGCAGAAGCCCAGTAACAGCCCAAATGGATTTCAGGGAGGGCAAAAGGAGCAGACTACCTGGGGCCCCTACCACCTCCCTCAGGACAAGTTATAGAAAATATTAATTAGAAGTTATTAATGTTTAAAAATCAACAAGCATGGAATCCTGGGAACTGAACACATATTTGGTTATATGGTGTTGGTTATATGGGCACCAGGAGCGTAGCTAAAGGCTCATGGGCCCGGGTGCAAGAATTCAGCTTGGGCCCCCCTACCCCTCCCCAACACCACCATCACATCACCAGACCCCTGCGCACGCCTATGCCCAGACGCCTTGCCTAACAGCCCTCATAGTATAATGCCCCCACACAGTATAATGCTCCCATAGCTGCCCCTAGACAGTATAATGCTGCATATCTGCCCCATACAGTATAATGCCCACATAACTGCCCCATAGCATATAATGCTCCCCATATCAGCCCCCACAATATAATGCCCACCATATCAGCTCCCCATACAGTATAATGCCCCCAATATCAGCTCCCCAATACAGTATAATGCGCCCCATATCAGCTCCCCATACAGTATAATGCCCCCATATCAGCTCCCCATACAGTATAATGCCCCACATATCAGCTCCCCATACAGTATAATGCCCCTCCATATCAGCTCCCCATACAGTATAATGCCCCCCATATTAGCTACCCATACAGTATAATGCCCCCCATATCAGCTCCCCATACAGTATAATGCCCCTCCACATCAGCCCCATACAGTATAATGCCCCCATATCAGCTCCCCATACAGTATAATGCCCCATATGAGCTCCCCATACGATATAATGCCCCCACATATCAGCTCCCCATACAGTATAATGCCCTCCATATCAGCTCACCATACAGTATAATGGCCCCCATATCAGCTCCCCTTACAGTATAATGCCCCCCATATCAGTCCCCATACAGTATAATTCCCCCATAGCAGCCCCCCCATGCAGTATAATGCCCCCATCTTATCAGCCCCAATGCCATATCAGCCCCATGCGGTATAATTCCCCCATATCAGCCCCCCATGAAGTGTAATCCCCCCCACCATATCAGCCCCCCATACAGTATAATGCCCCCATATGTGCATAATAGAAAAATAACATAATTACTTACCTATCCCGTTCCCACGCCGGGTGGAGGATCCTTCACCTCCTCCGGTGTGTACTATGAGTGACTCGACGCAGACAGGCGAAATGATGTCGCTACATCGCGCCTGCCTGCGTCGAGCCGCTCAGGGCACAGTGAATGCTGGAGCAGGGAGACGTCAGCTCTTTGCTCCAGCATTGAATGGAACCGGCACCTGGGTGAGTGACTCGTGACCTCCCAGAGGTCTTCACACGACCCACCAGGGGGACGCGACCCACAGTTTGTAATGTATTGTGTTGTATTGTGCAGTTTGCGGTGGAGAGAGGAGGGGGGGCTGTAATTTAACGACCCCCCCTCTCCACCGCAAACACAGACAGCACAATACAACACAATACATTACAAGACAACACAATACAATACAACACAACACAATACATTACAACAACACAATACATTACGTTACATTACTTTACAATACAATACAATACAATACAATACAATACATTACAATACAAACTCTGCAGCTCACCTAGAGTCCTCCGCACCGGCTTTTCCACTTCACTGGCTGGAAGACGTGTCACGTGATGTCACGGTCACACACTAAGTGTACCATGTGACCATAACCAGGAAGTGCCGACTTCACAACACAGAAAATGTATTTAACCAGCATGCTGTATGGCAACGGGGGCTCCGTGGGCCCCCAGGCTTAGGGGCCCAGTCGCAACTGATGGGCACTATATGGCAGTGTTATTTGAGCATTGTATGGTGATATTGTAATTGCACTGTATAGTACATTTATTTTGGTGTTTCATGGTATACCTTGCATGATACTTTTATTTGTGAACTATATTGTGTTAGTACTGATAGGGCAGAGGCCTTCTCATGATTTGGACCTTGATTTGGGTCTGGTCCCAATGGGCATCAGAAAATGTAACTTCTTCACAGTCGCCCTCCTTTATCTCACTCCAGTACATACAGGGATCCATTTGGGTAATGGCTGAAGTGCAATAGCCAGATATACAAGCATTTTTTCATCAATCGTGAGTTTTAACTTCGCTCTATATACAGTAGAATAGCATAGCGAGTATGATATGATATGTATATTGTAATAGGTTATACTGTACTCATGTACTGCAAGAAGGTATTATCCTATATTTAGATTGTGGCTGCTGTTTAATTTCCCATTTTTGCAAGTAAATTATGTTATAATATGTATTCATATAAATATAATAATAACCATGTTGTTTCACAGTATTACTTTTTTTTTTAAAAAATTCAAGAATTCCACATGTATAGTAATAAAATGCACTTAGAACATAGAACATGCAGAGACTACTATGCAGGTATATGTTATTATTAATAATAATAATAATAATAATAATAATAATCCGTAGAACTATGGTTTAGTTATAGATGTGTGTTTGCCTAATGATTATTAGACAGGACACTGAATATGCAAGTGTACATAGTATAGCACCACACACGAACATAGACCCATCAGCAGACCACCATTGCCATCTTCTGGCATAGCAAAAGTATACAGCACTTTTACGTCAACTGATTTAAACAATTATAAACAATTTTTTAATTCAATTTAATAGTACAGCATGTGGCTCTGTTATGTCTTTAACACTTCGCAGACTTTTAGAAAAAAATATTTGAAATACAAGCAGCTACAGTAACATCAGAGCAGTGTTATTTATACGCTGCATAGGGTCAATATAGTTCTATCAGGTTATGGGTTTTGTTTTCAATTAAATTGATGTGATGGATTTGCTCATTGTAACACCAAATGGTAATCTAATCCCACAATGCTGTACAAGATAGAGTTGCTCTTGCAGAGGCTGCCAAGAGAATGACTGATACCTTTTGGACACATAATAAAGTCGATGACATGGATAGCGGTGCTGACAGTTGTAATCCATCTTTTCAACTTCTGGGATTTTCTAGAAAAATGAATGAGTATAAACTTCTTGTCTCTTCTATATTGCTTCTCTGATCACTAAGGATAGCAGTTTATTACAGAGTGGTACGTGTAAAATCAACAGCAACGGGAAGGAAGATTTATGCAGTTGTTTTGTGGGAGTGTTTCGTTTTTCTTTGTAAAAAAAAAAAAAGATTTTACCGTTTAGCACATACAAAGCTTAAAGAATATTAAGAATTTGGCTCTGTGCCATTGTCAAAAACTGATGGCACTACCAGCAATCACCCTTACTGTGATAAACGCAGTTCTTTAGTTACAGAGTAGGACAGCTCTAATCCCCTAGCTTTTTGCATCCATTTTCAATTACACTAAGCCATTAAACTTACAGTAGATAGTGGGAATCGACTAATAGTTACACTTTACACATTATTGAGATACACTGACAACCTATGACATATTTCTTGTTGCATTTTTCTCATTGTATGTTATGTAATACTTGAGCATGAATTTCACTGTAATGTTAACAAGTGGACTGATTTCCATACTATTCATACAAAAGGTGTAAATCTGTAGTGTAAAAGATAGGGATGCTAAACTGTACATTTGTGTCACCTTTCAAAAGTGTATCAAGACGTTCAAGATGTTTGGAATATTTTGTTTCCAATTTGTTATCCTTTGCATATTCTTAGAATGTCTATTGATCCTGGTGATTTACACAATTCCTAAACTTTTCCTTCTTGCTGTTGCAATTTCAATGTTGAGTGTATATGGCGGAGCCTGTATAAGGAGCAGATTACCTGGGGCCTCCACCACCTCCCTCAGGACAAGTTACAGAAAATATTAATTAGAAATCCTTGATGTTTAAAAATCATCAAGCATGGAATCCTGGGAACTGAACACATATTTGGTTATATGGGCACTATATGGCGCTGATATTAAGCATTGTACAGTGATATTGTTAGGTAACTTATTTTGGAATTTCATGGTATACCTTGCATGATACTTTTATTTGTGCACTATATAGTGATAGTGCTGATAGGGCCTTCTCACGATTTGGACCTTGATTTGGGTCTGCTCCCAATGGGCATCAGAAAATTTGACTTCCCTGCAGTTGCCCTCCTTTACCTCGCTCCGGCACATACAGGGATCCATTTGGGTAATGGTTGAAATGCAGTACACAGATACGAGCATCTCTAGCTCTAAGAGACCTTGCAAATCTAGTAATTTCACTGACAGCCTATGGATTTCAATGGGAACTGTATAATGCTTAATTTCTCATGTAATGGCCTAAACTTGCAACTACCACCAAATTTAATATTAATTGTATAGCAGTTATTTGATTACTTTATGTATAGAGCTGTTATTTGGTTACTATGGGCACATTATGATGATATTTACATTGAGTAGCACTGCTATTTAGACACTGCACAGTATATTATTTTGCAGTATATGGTGGTGATAGCACTGTATAGTATTGTTATTTAACCAACTGTATGGAAGTGTTATTATAACTAGGCACTTTATGGTATGGGTATTTTGAACACTGTATGACTGTGTTGGTGATGGGATCCAAATTTAAAGGTACTGCGCATGGCATCATCCAACATAAGGCTGGCCCTGATGGTGCTGAAAGAATATTAACAGTGTTGTCCAGTCCATAAAAATTGATGGCCTATCCTCAGTACTGAGGCACTGTGGCTGGCATTGTTATGGGGCACTGTGGCTGGCATTGGTATGGGGCACTGTGGCTGGCATTGGTATGGGGCACTATGGCTTGTATTGGTATGGGGCACTGTGGCCGGCTTTGTATTGGGGCATTGTGGCTGGCATTGGAGCACTGTGGCTGGCGTTGTCATGGGGCACTGTGGCTGGCATTATATTGGGGCACAGTGGTACCCTATTGTCTGAATATTACCCAGGAAATGTACAGTTAAAGGCAAAAAAAAATTTTTCCTGCTCTTTTATCTTATAATTTATGGGTGCATCTTATGGTCCAGTGCGTCCTATAGTCCGAAAAATACGGTAACTACTTGTGTCTAGCACCGTAAATGTAAAGCAGATGATGAGAAGGCATTAAGGCAATGGTGTTATAGCTCTTTAAATTATATGTTATTGCATTTATGGGAATAATAGTAATTCAAAACAGAAATTGTCATTTTTAACATGTCTTAAAGGAGTTAGATGGGATATATCTTTCTAATTTAGCCCTCTTATTCTTCAAGAATAAGAGGACTTTAAAATAAAAATGCCCAACTGCACACACTGAACTTGGCACCGTTGCATGTAAATATTGCAGTGGAACATATAAGATCCCGCCTCACAGAAACTGGCATAGAAAAATTTATAAACTCCCCTCTATGTTTGGACCAAGCCCTGAAATACCAAGAAAACTCAGTTGCCTCTTATGTGTAACCAGGGCCGCCATCAGGGGGGTATTAGGGGTAGTACTGTAGGGGGCCCGGCCAAACTTAATTGAAAGGGGGGCCCGGCAACTGCCGCGACTTTCTTTTGGTAGAAAAAAACAAGCCCCTGCAATGGGGCCTGTTCTTTTCACCAAAACAATGTCGTGAGCTGCTGCGGGCCCCCGAGCTGGGGCAGCGGGCCCCCGAGCTGGGGCAGCGGGCCCCCAAGCTGGGGCAGCGGGCCCCCCTCTCATCACCGCCACCGCGCCGCGAAACACCACCGCTTGCGCGCGTACGAGCGCGCACGACCGCAAGCACGAGCGCACGAGCCCACGACCGCGCACGAGCCCACGACCGCGCACGACCAGGGAGCAACACGACCGAGAGGGAGCAACACAAGTACATCGACGGGGAAGGACAGCCACACAGGGACAGCGGCGCACGGTTACTTACCTGCTGGCCCGCCTCCGACTCCGCCTCCGCCTCCGCCTCCTCGTCCTCCTTGTCCTCCTTGTCCTCGTCCGACTCCGCCTCCGACTCCGCCTCCTCGTCCGACTCCTCGTCCGCCTCCTCGTCCGACTCCGCCTCCTCCTCCTTCTCCAGAGCGTAGCTGCGTAAGGAGAGGGGGAGGAGTCTAGTTGTTGCGCGGCGGCAGTTCTACGATCCCCGCCATTTTCTGGAGCCTGGAGGTGAAGGACGACGTCTGGACCGAAGACATCGCCTGAAGAGGACTGGAGTGGGAGCAGCTCTTCTGACACGGTGAGTAAAGTGTCTCAAAGTGCTGTTTAAGTATGGCCCTGTTCACACAGAGTATTTTGCAGGCCGAAAAAATCTGCCTCAATATTCCTTAAAGAATTTTGAGGCAGATTTTGACCTGCACACACTATCTTGCTGCGTTTTTTGCTGCGTTTTTTGCCCGCTGCGATTGAGGACAGCAGACAAAAAATGCAGTGAAAAATGCATTTTCTGCCTCCCATTGATTTCGATGGGAGGTCAGAGGCGGAACCGCGGCAAGAAAGGACGTGCTGCTTTTTATTTTTTCCGCGACTGGCTCCCATTGATTTCAGATTAAATCAATGGGAGGCGGTTTTTGGAGTTTTTTGGTCCTGATTCTGACGCAGTGTCCGAGTCAATATCAAGGCCCAAAAACTCTGTGAACTGGGCCTTATTGTTAGTGTAGGAACACACTAGGCGTGAACACTGCGGATTTTATGCAACACATTTCATTGCAGAAAATCCGCAGCGTATTACAGACGCAGCAGAGTGGATGGGATTTGAACAAATCTCATCCACACGCTGCAAAAATAATGGACCTGCCGTGTGGCTTTTTAAGCCGCAGCGTGTCAATGTATTCTGTGGAATCGCTGCTCCTCTGTTGCGGAAATGCTGCGGTTCTGCCGCAAAAATCACGAATGAGAAAAAAAAAAAAGGTATTTTTTAAAATTGATAAAAAAGTTTAGACTTGCCCCGGCCGTAGTCCTGGTGACGCGATCCTCTATTCTTAGCGCAGCTCGGCCTCCTGTCATGACGTTTCATCCCATGTGACTGCTGCAGCGGTCACATGGTCTACAGCGTCATCCCAGGAGGCGGGGCTACGTTCAGAAGAGAGAGACGCGTCACCAGGACTACGGCCGGGGCAAGTCTAAACTTTCCCTGCAGGATTCCCGCAGCGGACACGCCTCACGAAACCTGCGCCACTATTTGGTGCGGTTTTGCTGGCAGAATTCCCTGCGGCTACCGGGGCGGATAAGCTGTGTAGTTTTACTCAGCATATCCGCCTAGTGTGTCCCTTATGATGTCGCTCCTGGAGCTGCTGCCGGTCTCTAAATAGGCAGTTGGTCCAGTAGAATTTGTAATTATATTTTTTTGTGAACCAGCTTATAGGACGAGTGTCGTGAATTATTTTTTTTTATATATCAATTTGCTTTTAGTGTTTTATTAAAAAATGTTTTATTTATTTGTGTGTTTGTGTTTTACTTTTTTTTATTTTTGCACTTTTTCTTGTCCATTGGGGCTGCCATTTTTTTTTACATCTCTGTATGTGTCGATTAACGACACATACAGACATGGAATACGGCAGCCACAGTCCCACACAGTCCAAATTGAAGGTCTTCGGCCGAGTGACATCCGACGCCATTTTCTTGTGGACCGGAAGCCGCGGCCGGACAGTAAGATTACTACTTCCGGTCGCGGCTTCCGGACATGTGCACTTGGAGGGAGCGGACGGACCAGAGGGAGCGGCGGCGGCAGGAGCAGGTAAGTTAGGTCTGTGTATGTACGTGTTTCAGTGTGTGATTACTACTTTATCTAAGCCTACTACACTGTGTATTAGCTAAAAAAAATGGCGACACACAGTGTAGGAGGTTTGACCGTTTAATCCCCTCCTTTCTCGTGGCACTAGCCAGGATAAAGGAGGGGGGATTCTGTGAGCTCACTAGAGTGAGTGTGTATTCTCAAATTTTGCAGCATAAAGCAATGTGTTTTTTTTTACCGCATGCCAATGCTGCAATTTTGGGAATTGCTCCATCTAGTGACCAGCGCTGGGAAATGTTATAAATTAGAATCTAATTTATAATATTTCCTGACTCATAAAAAAATTAGAACAATGTTTAATAAACTATTTAACTAAAAAAAAAAATATAATTCTAGCGACACATTCTTTTGTGTAAGGCTGGATTCACACGAGCATGTTCGGTCCGTAAAGGTCGGAACATATTTCAGCCGCAAGTCCTGGACCGACCACACTGCAGGGAGCCGGGCTCCTAGCAACATAGTTATGTACGATGCTAGGAGTCCCTGCCTCGCTGCGGGACAAACGTCCCGTACTGTAATCATGTTTTCAGTACGGGACAGTAGTTCCACAGAGAGGCAGGGACTCCTAGCGTCGTACATAACTATGATGCTAGGAGCCCGGCTCCCTGCAGTGTGTTCGGTCCGAGACTTGCGGCCAAAATACGTTCCGTCCTTTACGGACATAACATGCTCGTGTGAACCCAGCCTGAGGCTTTGTTCACAGCTGCGTAGGAAGCTCCGTTGCAGATCTGACAGAGAATAACGGATACAGTAGTGCTGCATGCTGCACTATTGTTTTCGTTAAAACAACCAACACCCCAACGGAAATCCGACAAAACCCATTAAAGTCAATTAAAGTGGGTTTCGTTGGCGGAAGGTGTTGTCTGTTGTGCAGCGGAAAAGGCGCTTCTTATTTTTCCGTTGCTCTGCTCTGACAAAGGAGAATAACGGAAAGCTGAACGCAGGTGTGAACCCAGCCTAACATTTTGAGTAAAATAAAATTTGCACTCCCATGCAGGCGGAGCTGGTACGGAGCGGCGGTCAAGCATGTACTATGCTGTTTCCGTCATTCCCATAGACTTTGAATGAAATGGAAGCGTGCACGCTTGACCGCCGCTCAATTCAATGTCCCCCTCACTGTGGGGGTGCAGTGAGGAGGATCTGGGGGTTTGGGACCCTCGTTCTTATGAGCACAAAAAAAAAAAAAAATTAAACTGTAAAATTATTGTTAACCCACCTGCTGGCCTCACTTTCTTGCTGGCCGCTCCGTTCCCTCATTCTGGTCCCAGTTGTCCGGGATCCAAGATGGCTGCTACTGCCTCAGACTTGCATATAGAAAGCGTTGCCTGCCAGTCTGAGACATGCCGCCACCTCCTTCACTGCTCTCGGAATCTCTGTGTCCATCTCTTCTGACACGTCTGGCTTCTTGAAAGAGGTTCCGTCTGCAGCAACATCCTCACTGACATCGCCAGGGTTGGCATGAATCATCTTGTGTATGTAAGTATATCACATTGTATGCTTGTAATGGCCTTATATGTTTTATTGTCTGTTTTTTTTTTACAGGTTTGAGTATCTTGGACTATTTAAGATCGTGGTAGGATCGAATTTTTACCAATAAAATGATCAAAACGGGCTGTGGGGGGGGCGCAGTTTATTTCAATAAAGTATTTTTTATAAATTTTTCCACTGTATAACAGAACTAGTAATCGATGTGTCTGACTGACACCTCTCCATTACAATTGCTAGGGTTTGGCGTCAGCCAGAGGTGTGCTATGTCCACTTTTGGCTGACACCAACCCCTTTTCCCCAGTACCCAAAGCACCAGGGCTACTGGGAAGAGCCGAGGACTATTGGGTGGCCCCTGGGATGGCCACAGGCTGGTGTTTTTAGGATGGGAGGGAACCAATAGCCATGGACCTTCCCATCCTGAGAATTTCAAACTGCGGTTGTTGGTTTTTCTTGGCTGAATAGAGCAATAGGAGGACCCCACATGTTTTTTTGTTTAATCATTTTTAAGAAAAGCATTACACTATGCTATAAATACAAATATATATATAAAAACATGGAGAAAATCAATAGCTGCAGTCTGATTATCCGGATGGGAAGGTCCATGGCTATTGGTCCCCTCCTATCCTAAAAACACCAGCCTGTGGCCGTCCCAGGGGCCACCCAATAGTCCTCGGCTCTTCCCAGTAGCCCTGGTGCGTTGGGTACTGGGGAAAAGGGGTTGGTGTCAGCCAAAAGTGGACATAGCACATCACTGACTGACACCAAGCCCTAGCGATTGTAATGGAGAGGTGTCAGTCAGACACATCGATTGCTAGTTCTGTTACACAATTGAAAAAAATATAACAAACACTTTATTGAAATAAACTGCCCCCCCCCCCACCTCTACAGCCCGCTTTGACCATTTTATTGGTAAAAATTCGATCCCACGACAATCCAACGTAGTCCAAGACACGGAAACCTTTAAAAATAACAGACAATAAAACATAGAAGACCGTTACAAGCATACAATGTGATATACTTAAAGAGGCTCTGTCACCAGATTATAAGTGCCCTCTCTTCTACATAATCTGATCGGCGCTGTAATGTAGATAATTGTTTTTTATTTTGAAAAACGATCATTTTTGACGTTATGAACAATTTTAGATTTATGCTAATTAGTTTCTTAATAGACAACTGGGTGCTTTTTAACAACTGGGCGTTGTACAGAGGAGTGTATGACGCTGACCAATCAGTGACCAATCAGCTTCATACACTTCTCATCGTTCCAGCCCAGCTACTTTCACTGCACAGCGTGATCTCGCGAGATCACGCTGTGCTGTCACATACTCCCACATTAACTTTACCGAAGTGTCTTGAGAGTGAATAGGCATCACCTCCAGCCAGGACACAATGTCTATTCACAATGCCACAACTTTGGTAAAGTTTCTGTGGGACTTACTCACAGCACAGCGTGATCTCGTGAGGTCACGCTGTGCAGTGAAAGAAGCTGGGCTAGAACGATGAAGTGTATGACGCTGATTAGTCGCTGATTGGTCACTGATTGGTCAGCGTCATACACTTCTCTGTACAATGCCCAGTTGGTAAAAAGTTAAAAAGCACCCAGTTGTCTATTAAGAAACTAATTAGCATAAATTTTAAATTGTTCATAACTTGGTCAAAAATGATAGTTTTTCAAAATAAAAACCACTGTTATCTACATTACAGCGCCGATCAGATTATCTAGGAGATAGGGCACTTATAATCTGGTGACAGAGCCTCTTTAAATACAGAAGATGATTCATGCCAACCCTGGCGCTGTCTTGCTCCGTCCTCCACTGACGTGCTGTCAGTGAGGATGTTGCTGCAGCCGGAACCCCTGTCAAGAAGCCAGCAGGACAAGTGTCAGAAGAGATGAACACAGTGCTGACATCATCAGTGCTTGTCCTTTGGAGAGCAGTGAAGAAGGCGCATGTCTCAGATTTGCAGTTAATGCTTTCTATATACAAGTCTGAGACAGTAGCAGCCATCTTGGATTCTGGAAAACGGGGACCGGAATGAGTAAGCAGAATCAGAAACAAGTGAGGCCAGCAGGTAAGTTATTAATAATTTTGCAGTATTTAATTAGTTGTTTTTTTGGACTGAATGTTTGCTTTTTAACCAGTAAGCAGCAGCTCCAGTGTGCGTCTAGCTGGGGTGTATTTACGTTGCTGAGCGGTCTCATGCTGCAATCTAGCACATCTTGACATCACGCTCAATGTCATAAGCGTTAACCCTAAAGTTTAAAACTCTGTAGAACTAATGACGAAGCTCTTTACAAAATGTATATATATTTATTTTTTCTTTCACTTAATAATTTTTATTATTTCTAAAGGTCCAAAGCGCTGAAGAGCAGTCCCAGCGACGCCAACTGCTGTGTCTGGATAGGGCAGAGGGAGCGGCTCAGCTTCAGTGTGTGGTAAGCGCTTGTGAGCTTGATCCCCCCCTGCTGAAGAGAAGAGAAGACTGCAAAGGTAAGTGTAAAATGAATAAATGGGTTACATAGAGAATTAGAATAATATTTACACACAGGGGTGTAACTACATTGTGCTGGGCCCCATGCCACACTTTGGAATAGCCTCATCCACCTTAAAGAGGCTGTCACCACATTATAAGTGTCCTGTCTCCTACATAATCTGATCGGCGCTATAATGTAGGTGACAGTAATGCTTTTTATTTAAAAAAAACAATCTATTTTCACCACTTTATTTTCGATTTTAGATTTATGCTAATGAGTTGCTTAATGCCCAAGTGGGCGTGTTTTTACTTTAGACCAAGTGGGCGTTGTACAGAGGAGTGTATGACGCTGACCAATCAGTGACCAATCAGCGTCATGCACTCCTCTCCATTCATTTAGTCAGCGCATAGGGATCCTTTTAGATCCTTATGTGCGGTCTTATACTAACACATTAACAATACTGAAGTGTTTAGACAGTGAATAGACATTCCACAGGAAATCTATTCACAATCCCTGCACTTTGTTACAGTTCCTGTGGTAGTTACAGCAGAGGAAGCGTAATCTCGCGAAATTCCGCTGTAGATGACAGGTTACAACGAGATTACGCTTCCTCTGCTGTAACTACCACAGACAGTTACAAAGTGCAGGGATTGTGAATAGACATTCCGTGAAATATCTATTCACTGTCTAAACACTTCAGTATTGTTAATATGTTAGTATAAGACAGCACATAGAGATACCTGACGAAGCATCAGCGAAACGCGTGTCGGGTCCAGCAGCGGTCCCCCCCTCCCGGTCCTGATCTCCTGGCTATCCTTGTACTGTGTAGGTGTAGGTATACTGCCATTTGTATGTTAATTTTGTGTAAGATTGCACTTGCATCTTTCCCAAGTATAGTTATCTATCTGTGCAAACGTACCATACCTAGCACCTGCTTTAAATTATTGATCCATGCACTTTAGCTCTCTGGGTGATCGCATGACCAATTTACCATCTGGGGGGGGGGGGCCACGCTGCTTTTATGTTCTGATTCCATCTTTTTACGAGGGCTTATGTTATTTTATTGCGTATAGTTGTTTTTATGTGATTTCTTGTGTCTAATTGCCTTTAATAAAGATTGTACGTAACTTTTCTATTTATCTGGTCGTGCGTGACCTGTCTCTTTTTCTGGTTTGTTATATCAGTCACTAGGACCATTGGTACATTTTGGGGCATTGTTCGGTTTGGTAAACAGCACATAGAGATCTAAAAGGATCTCTATTAACTGCCTAAATGAATGGGGAGAAGTGTATGACGCTGATTGGTCAGCGTCATACACTCCTCTGTACAACACCCACTTGGTCTAAAGTAAAAACACGCCCACTTGGGCATTAAGACACTCATTAGCATAAATCTAAAATCGCTAATAAAGTGGTGAAAATAGATCGTTTTTTTTAAAAAAAAGCACTGCTGTCACCTACATTATAGCGCCGATCTCCTTATGTAGGAGACAGGGCACTTATAATGTGGTGACAGAGCCCCTAAGCATGGACCCCAGAACCAACATAAAAATATAAAAAAAATGTACTCCCCACTACTCGCTCCTCTTGCCTTCATGGCCTGCTACACAAGGCCCACTACCACATCCAGCCGGGCAGCAGCAGGAAATTATATGAGACGCAGCATACACCGTCCTAACGCTTTGTTAAATACATGGATCCAGTTTTAGGCTGGGTTCACACGACCATGTTACGTCCATAATGTACGGAACGTATTTCGGCCGGAAGACCCGGACCGAACACAGTGCAGGGAGCCGAGCTCCTAGCATCATAGTGATGTACGACGCTAGGAGTCCCTGCCTCTGCGTGGAACTACTGTCCCGTACTGTAATCATGATTACAGTACGGGACAGTTGTCCTGCAGCGAGGCAGGGACTCCTAGCGTCGTACATCACTATGATGCTAGGAGCCCGGCTCCCTGCACTGTGTTCGGTCCGGATCTTCCGGCCGAAATACGTTCCGTACATTACGGACGTAACATGGTCGTGTGAACCCAGCCTTAATTGGGGCTCGCAGATTCCAGGTCGACCCAACCCCCTCTGACCGCAATTGTTATGCCACTGTTTTAACAACCTGTTTTTCCTCTGCTCTTATGTATCTATTTTTGATCATAGACGGGGTTTAGGATTGTACCGAAACAAACCCTGTATCTGCTATTTTGTTTATCTGAACCTGTCAGCCTGTTAATGTTGCCCTAACTGCGGGCAGTATGATATAGTTACAGGTGCACTGATCCTCCGGATAGGCCATTAATAGATGATCGGTCGGGGTCCAACTATCAAGTCCCCCACCGATCAGCTATTTTGAAGGGAGTGCAGCGCTGCTTCCCCTTCATTTCTACTTGTGACACGTCGACCCGGTTGTAGCGGCGATTCACAGTATTGCAGCCTTCTCAAATTGAAGTGAATGTGAGAAGGGTGCAATACTCTGAATTGCGCTACATCTCTGTCGAAGATTCACAGTGAGCAAGTAGAAATAAAGGCAAGTAGCGCTCGTACGAGCGCTGCACTCCCTTCAAAACAGCTGGTCGGCGGGGGTCACTGTAGTTGGACCCCGACCCATCAGCTATTGATGGTTTTAGGGACAGGGAAACCCCTTTAAGTATTATTATGTTCATTAAATTTGCAGAATAAAGGAATAAAGTCTGTATATATTTTTATTTTTAAGATGTAGTTGAATATCTTTTGACTAAAACCAACAAAAGTTGTAGTTTACAAAAATCTTGCTGTCCCTTGTATAACAAATTTACTTTTGTCAAAAGTACAGCATTGCTGTAACAACCTTAAACAAAGCCCCCTTTTTTACATTTTTAGCATTTCAACCCTTAGGGTATGTTCACACGGCCTATTTACGGACGTAATTCGGGCGTATTTGCCCCGAATTACGTCTGAAAATAGCGCCTCAATAGCGCTGACAAACATCTGCCCATTGAAAGCAATGGGCAGACGTTTGTCTGTTCACACGAGGCGTATATTTACGCGCCGCTGTCAAATGACGGCGCGTAAATAGACGCCCGCGTCAAAGAAGTGACCTGTCACTTCTTTGGCCGTAATTGGAGCCGTTATTCATTGACTCCAATGAATAGCAGCGCTAATTACGGCCGTAATGGACGCGGCGTTCAAGCGCCTGCACATGCCGGTATGGCTGAAATTACGGGGATGTTTTCAGGCTGAAACATCCCCGTAATTTCAGCCGTAACGGACGCCCTCGTGTGAACATACCCTTAGGCAATATGTGATCTTAGCACCAGGGCCTGCTCAAGGTTTATGTGGACCCTTGGGCGACAGAGTTAGTAGGCCCATTTGCGGGGGAACTCACGGTGGCAGTAAAGTGCCACACAGCCCCCCTCCCCGGTAGTGCCACACAGCCCCCCACTGGTACTCCTACCTGGTAGTGCCACACAGCCTTTGAGGCTCCCTCTAGGAGTGGTAGCCGACGCTCTGGCCGGGGATTCCGCTTCAGGAGGAGCCCATGACGTCACTGTCCATATACATACAGTGATGTCGGGCAACCCCAGAGCCATAATACCGGGCAAAAAGCTACTAGCACTCTGCTTAATACACTGCTCTGCTCCTGACATCACTGTCCATATATGGATAGTTCTCTCCGGAGCAGAGCTAGAGTCTCAAGCACAGCGCTAGTAAAGGCTCTGCTCCGGAACTCAGTCTCTGGGGAAGCCCCCTGACATCACTGTCCATATATGGATAGTCATGTCCCGGGCAGAGCGCTACTAGCACTCTGCCTTTGATTCCTTCTCTCCTTCTGGCATCACTGTCCATATATTGACAGTGATGTCAGGGGCAACTCCAGAGCCGGAGTCCTGGGCAGAGCGCTACTAGCACTCTGCCTTGGATTCTGTAGAGTAGTAATTGGCAGAGCGGGGAGATACCTCCCTGCTCTGCCATAGCGTTCAATAGTATCTGCGTCCTTAGGATGCAGATTCCATTGAATGTGGCGTCACTACCGCTGTAGCAGCCATAGCGGCTGCTAGCGGGGCCACTGGACATGGGGTGCACGTGACAGCGGGCAGCACGGGCCCCCTCATGCTGTGGACCCCATAGCGGCTGCTACAGTGGTTGTTACGTTGCCTCCTAGACAGGGGCTTCTTATAGAATCTCCGGCAAGAGTGTCGGCAGCGCTCTGTCCGTGGTTTCCACTTATGGAGGAGCCATGACAGCAGCGTCAGCACTATTTAACATTTAGCTCTGGCATCTCTGTAGGATTCGGCAGACTTAGGGTATGTGCACACGCTAGCTGGCTTTTACGGCTGAAATGACAGCCTGTTTTCAGAAGAAAACAGCTGCGTCGTTTCAGCCGTAAATGCTCCTCCTCGTAATATACGAGGCGTCTGTGACGCTCTTATATCTTGAGCTGCTCTTCATTGAGTTCAATGAAGAACGGCTCAAATTACGTCTGAAAGAAGTGTCCTGCACTTCTTTTGACGAGGCTGTAATTTTACGCGTCGTCTTTTGACAGCTGTCAAACGACGATGCGTAAATTACAGGTCGTCGGCACAGTACGTCGGCAAACCCATTCAAATGAATGGGCAGATGTTTGTCGACGTATTGTAGCCCTATTTTCAGACGTAAAACGAGGCATAATACGCCTCGTTTATGTCTGAAAATAGGTAGTGTGAACCCAGCCTTAAGCTGGCCTTACACTTGAGACAGCAATCGTCCAGCCGACAGCTGTTTCTCTAGACTTCCCCACACACATGCATGCTCAGCCGAGTGTGCATGTGTTTTCAAGAAGGATATATGAGAAAGGAGCTGTCAGACTACTGGCAACGGCTTATCTATTTGCAAGCAAAAGGATTGGGCACATTGAAATTCCACATGCCTGACCCTCTCTGGACACAACCAAACATATTAGATGGTCGGTTGGTCATAGTAGTGGGTTAGTATAAATAACAGTTGATATTGTTGGTAGTGTACATATGTAGTATGAACTGACATTTGTCTTGTACCCTTTTTTTTTTTTTTTAGCAGTTATTTATCAGGACTTTAGTACAGGTTTGTGAGTTAATATATTTCATTTTGTTCAGACGTTCTACTAGTTCAGTTTCATTGTTATTTCACACGGTTTTCCTTCCTTGGTGAAGATTTTTGAACCATTTAACAATTTTATTTTCTCTATAGCAAATTAAGTTCCCCTTTTTCAATTGTCTTCTATCAATACTCCTCATTATAAGTTTTGGGGCTATTAGAGGTAGCAAGCAGTGTTTCGCCAATCTTGCTTTTCTAGAAAAAAATACATATATTTTGCTCTTGGTTAATACTTATTGAGACCAAAAAAAATGTACCACCATAAATCTGGCTTTCAAAAACGCAAGAAAAAAAGAGAGCGTGAAGAAGAGGAAAAGATAAAGAAAAAAGTGATACTGGACTACTTTAAGAAGCCACAATCCAACCAGGGAAGTGATGTTGAAATCCAAGAATTACCTGAACTACACATAGAAGCTTCTCATCAAATACTTGCGCAAACTGCATCATCCAGCCAGGTGGCTGCGCCTGCAAGCATTTCGTCAGTTATGGAAGAAGAGAATGCTACTTCTAGCAATATGTCAACTTTTGCAGTGACAGAAGAAGCTGTAGAGACACCATGTTCCTGCACTATGTCCACGGAGAATCCGATCATGATAGAAGAAGAATCTCCTTCACACAAAATGTTGCCTTCCAGTCTTTTTACAGAGATGGAAGGAGAGGTAATGCCGTCATCATCAACTTCAACTTCTTATATTGAGAATGAAGATCTTCCCATAGAAGTTTTGAAAAATATGAATGATGGAGCGTCTTGTTGCATGCAGAGTAATACAAACATCCGTACCCGTGTTTTTTCTCCTGAAGAGGACACTCAGTCTTATCGGACATTACAAGGAGAAGTTGATTGGAAAGACCCAGCTCTGTGGCCAGATGTCCTCCAGAAAAAAGAAAGAGAGAAGATTGTTCTTTCTGGACTATTCAATGAAGAGGAATTAAAAAAGATGGCACAGTCTTTGCCTTCAGATGTTGATAACCGTTGTTTCAGTGATTTTCTTCTATATGCCAAGTCCTCAAATGGAAGGGAGAAGAATTTACGGGATTGGCTAAGATGGAGCACAACCAAGCAGGTAATGTATTGTGTAACTTGTATGGCCTTTTCTATGGACTCCAGGAGTAAAACAGGAAGCATCCTCTGTCAAAAAGACGGTTTTGATCCATCAAAGCACAGGTGGCATCGACTGTACAAGAAATTACCGGAGCATGAACATTCCGCACAGCACAGAAAGCACTACTGGAGTTGGAGAACACTCCAAAAGTCCATAGGCGGTCATGGTGTTGACTTCGAGATGCAAAGAAGTTTAGCGAAGGAAGTGGATAAGTTTATGGCTCTTCTAGAAAGACTCTTGGATGTGACACTGCATTTGGCTTCACGCAACATGGCATTCATGGGAACAACGCAAAGAATTGGAGAAATCCATAATGGCAATTTTCTTGGAACGTTGGAAATCCTGTCACGATATGACAATTTACTACGCGAGCATTTAGAAAAAGTCAAGGCCAGTCAAGAAAAGGGAAAGAAACTTCCAGCTCATTATCTCTCCTGGGCCACACAAAATGAATTTATAAATATTTGTGGAAAACATGTACTGGATGCCATACTACTAGAAAGGAAAGAAGCAATTTATTTTTCTGTAGTTTGTGATGCTACACCAGATATTTCACACACCGAAAAGAATGTTATAGTTGTAAGATATGTTTACAGAGAGCCTCAAAAAAGAAGTTGGCATATTCAAGAAAGGTTCTTGGAATTTTTTGATTTTTTCCAGAAGACTGGTGAAGAAATTGCTGAAATGATTATCTCAAGATTGAGTGAACATGCCATTGACCTCAAAGACTGCAGAGGTCAGGGATATGACAATGGTGCAAACATGTCCGGCAGGATTAAAGGTGTAAGAGCCAGAATCCAGGAGAGATATCCAACAGCTATATTTTGTCCCTGCGCTGCCCATTCGTTAAACCTTGTGGGTGTACACGCTGCCGCAAGCTGCCCTGAAATGAAGACATTTTTTGGAAGTGTAAACAGGCTATACATTCTGTTTAGCAGCAGCCCTGAGAGATGGAACACACTGCTTGAAGAAGTTGGAAGGTCTTTGCATGGTCTAAGTGACACCAGGTGGAGTTCAAGAATAGAGGCTGTGCGTCCAATTGCTCAGAAACTCCCAAGCGTTCTGAAGGCTCTGGAAAAAGTTCTTGCTTCCAAAAAACTTACAAGTGATGCACACTCAGACGCTCAAGGTCTCCATGACTATTTTTCATCTTTCCGGTCAGTAGTTTTAGCAACATTCTGGATAAAAGTGCTTACCAGTTTTGAGCAGAGAAACAAAATTCTTCAATCAAGATCTATTTCCATGGAAATTGGAGCCGCCAACATTAAAGCCCTCTCGGAAGAAATTAAACTTCTTCGGGAAAAGTGGCCTGCTCTACTCTCTGAAGCCAAATCTGTAGCTGATTGTATGGAGATTCCAAAGGAGCTACTGAATTCTCAGCAATTGCGCCAAAGGAAGTCAAAGCACCATGATGCTATAAATCCTGAAGATCATTTTAAAGCTAATGTCTTCCTTGTGGCAATGGACACAATCATTTCTGATCTTCATCAGCGCTTCAAATCAATGGAAGATGTATGCAAATTATTTGCTCCAATCCTTAAACTGAGAACAATGAGTGAAGAAGACTTGGTGACATCCACTGAAGAATTGATCTCCGCATACCCTGATGACTTCACATCATCTTTACTCTGTGAACTGCAACATCTCCGTAAAGTGTATTGCGCTACATTCCCCGAAAACTTGGGTCCACTAGATTTGCTAAACTCTATCTATGAACTAGAGCTTCAGGGAATATTTGGAGAGGTGTGTATTGCTCTTCGGATTTTCACCACCCTCCCACTTTCAGTAGCGGAAGGAGAAAGGGCATTTAGCAAACTTTCATTGATCAAGAACTATCTGCGTTCTACAATGAGCGAGCAACGTTTAAACAGCCTAGCAATTCTTTCCATTGAACATGGGCTTGCCAGGCAGCTCAATTATAAAGACCTTATTAAAGATTTTGCAAATCAGAAAGTTAGAAGACTGTCTGCTCTACAAATCTAAATTTGCTCTTATTTTTGCTCTGAGCCAAGCATGAAACAATCCTCATCTATCACAGCTAAAACAGCACAATAGCTATTTGCGCAATAGGTAAGTATATGATTAATGATGTTTAAATGTAAAATAAGAATGTTTGCCCCCTTTTGCTGCTTTTCTTTGTTATTGATAGTAATATTGTTTATATTTATGCTCAATCTGTAAAACCGTTTGCACTATTTTGTTTGTTTGTTAGTTATATGTTAATGTGACTGAAGCACTTTATCATTTTATATTTGTTATATATGTTGTCCGTTAAACTTTTTTTCTTATCTTAACGTTTGGTGGTTCTTAATTTTTTGGAATGATGTTTCACTTGCACTATAGTATTGAATCGAATTACCATATTTGGTCAAAAGATTTAACTGAATGACTCTAAATTAAAAAAAAAACAAAAAAAAAAAACGTTTGTTCACCAGAATAGGTAAAAAGTTTTAGAAGCATTCAACAAATAAACAGACCACAAATAAGATGATGTAATTTTGTACATCTTAAAAAGGCACTATTAAAAATTTGCAGAGTACGGGAACAATTAATACAAATAACCTTTGAACAGCCTAAGGGCTTGTAGACATGCCTATGGATTCATTAAATGGACCCAGAGGCCGTATGTGCGGCATAATATTCTCAGATAGACGTATAGTGGAGCTCGTTATATTTTATTTTACAGGAGTCAATGAGAATAAGGAAAAACGCCATGTGCCTCAGTGTACAAATTGAGACATGGCAGTACAGTATAAGCTCTTAGAATTCTATTAGCTCCATATTATAGATCCACAACATTAGGATCTTAGGCAGCTAAATTTACTATTGTTATATACATATAGGGTTATTGAGAAATTTGAAATGAGTTAGAGTAGAGTAGGGCCTTGCCAAAAGAGTCTACCTTGTCGTGGTGGCAGGCTTCAAAATCTTTTGGCCAAATAAAAAGTTATTAGTTATGTATCACACACAGAGCGTGATATGGTGTTGGGCGGAGTACCGTTAACGGGCGGTGCCACGGTAGGGGGGCCCCGAAAATTTAGCTGTAGGGGGCCCTGAAATTCCTGATGGCGGCCCTGTGTGTAACTCATTTAACTCTGTATCTATCCACCTTTAAGTATCTAGCCATCCCTTGTGTATATTAAAAAAAAGGGGTTGCAAAATGATGCATTTTCATTTTTTGTCAGCATAGACAGAATTTTTACTTGGAACAAATAGACAAAAATGGCAACAACTTTGGACATAAAAATGACGTAGGATAGCAAACAGTCAAAATTAGAGTTCAGATTAAAGCCTCATGCACACAACAATTTTATGGCACTGTAAAACCTTCAATTTGTACAGAGCCGTAATACAGTGCCCATAGAGCTGTGTTGGGTCCGACTACACCTCTGTATTCCTCCGATTTTATACAGATAAATATAGAGGCTCTTTCTGTTTGCTTCCACATGAATTCATCTGAGAAATTTGTGACATATTCCATCAGATGCCATATTACCAAACTATTTATCCCTAGAAACAGTGCTTCTAGGGGAGAAAACCAGAGTTGTGTGGTTCAGTATGGTGTATGGAACTGGAGGGACTCCATGTGCCTCCGCAGAGCCTAACAATAAGAAGTCGTCTGGATTATGTTATAGTTCAAGGATTGTAAGTGCTGATATACAAAGTCATTTATAGTATACTATAACAGCACAGTTGAAAGAAAGGAAGGATGATATAAATATCAAGATATCAAGGCCAGGGTGTTGTTCTTCAAAAAGTGGAGAGATATTTCACATAACTATCATATTCCCCATGATTTTGTACTTTTTCTGTTCACTGCCAGCCCTAAAGGACGGGGAGGTCGCTATTTCATGCAATAAGAGATTAGTCTCTTATATGAGATATAAACCAACAAAAGCACTTCACTATTTCTTGTAAGATATAGAATTTTGTAGATATAATAATTGTATTTTTTGACATTCATTAACTAAAACTATTTAAAAAAATCTATTTATAATGTTTTAATTCAAATTTTTTAAATAAAGAGAAAAATAAATATATCTTTAGAATATTTGTAATGAAAAAAAAAACAACAAAGTACTCAATGTGACTTAAGTGATTTCAATCGGTGAATATTCCATTACTCTATCACTTACAGTGTTCCATTAATTCCTATATGTTCTTCCTAAGTGAGCACCCTGGCAGCTTTTTAAAAGCCTTCTATATGGAACATAGAACACTTAGTGATTCAGAGCAAAGAAAAAGGGCATAAGACAATGTGAACGTTTATTTTGAATCTGAGCCCTACATTATAACCCAGGTGGATGACAAAAATACACATAAATCTGAAGATTTAACTTGCTTATTCAAAAATATATGAATAATCAAAATAGGAACCATCATTTCAAATTTTGACTTCACAGATTTAAAGAAAAGTCAATTAGCTTGAGAATAATATAAGACTCAATTAAAGTTGACCACACGTGAAATTTTAATATATTTACTTTTCTACGAATCCAGTATTTAGTATCATATAAAATACCCTAAAATAAGCAGTATTAAAAGTCATGCATGTAAACTGCTTCAGAGAAAAACTAATTTGTACCCCATTCTAACACATGCTGCTAAAAATGTGCACTCTGATTGGTTACTATAAACTGCCAGACCACTGTTTTTTTGTGGAGATTCACTAATATAGCAAAAAAAAGAAAACAAAACAGTGTACCAGATTCTCTATGTCGGTATCAGTATGGATAGGTCCAATTAGGGCTCTAAGTATAGAATCATTGGTCAGAGATGCAGATTGATAATTATCTAAAGTCACCATCCATTAGCAATTACCGAATCTGTAAAAATTTACTTGCCTGCTTTTCAACATCAGATGAATTCGTTATTAGGCCCTGTTCACATCACGTTTTGAGTTACACATTGAAGGTATAAGTCAGGAGGACTCCTGATGTTTTAACTCCAATGGAAGACCGCAACGTATCCCACTGTATTGGCATAGTGGGATAAATAGCCCATACAGCCCCTCCCTCTTTCTATATCAACACAACCGCCACCTCACAACATGCCAGCTGTCGGGCTGTGAGGGGACAGAAAGATGAACCCCAAAGGCATGTGTCTGTTAAATAAATCTGTGCATCTTACTCTAGTAGATTAGATAGCTAAGCGTATGAAAGATTTAAGTTAATGGGTATGTTCACAGGGAGTTTTTTGCAGGCAGACAATTTTGCATGGAAAAATCAGCTCCGGTTTTTTTGAAGAGGTTTTGCACCACCGGCGTTTTTTGACACAATTTTTGACGCCTTCACCTCCAATTGAAAACAATGGGAGGCAATTTTGGCCATTTTTTTGCAGCAGTTTTTGCTGCGGTTTCCGCAGCTCAAAAAACGTGTGAAAAAAACCTCATTGTCAACAGGGCCTTAGAGTTATCCTGTGTGTACATTTAACCCCTTTCCAACAAGCCGGGTGAGAGTATGGAGCGGGCTCACGGGCTGAGCCCACTCCTTAAGATGAGCCTATCGGCTGTGTGTTACAGCCAACACTTCACTGCGACAGGCGGGATCCCGTTAGTTTAACCTCGTGTGGTGCCGATGGTTGTCATGGCAGCCTGGGGGCTTCATAAGGGCTTAACAGGAGCCTGTAAAAATCACAAGTTATTTATAATGATCGGATTCAGGAAAATTATATTTAGTCTAGATTTGAGAGAACACTTAGGCCGGGTTCCGACGGGACGGAAACGCTGCGCAAAAACCATGCAGTTTATCCGACCTGGAACCCGCAGTACATTCTGATCGAAAACCACACCACATTGGAAAAAACCCTCATACTTACGTAGGTTATTGTTATGGCAACGCGTCCCTCCATCGGAGTCCAGTTCGGCCTCCCTGGATGATGCTGCAGCCCATGTGACCGCTGCAGCCCGTAAATAGCTGCAGCGGCGGTCACATGTGATGAAACGTGCGAGCCTCTTGGGATGATGTATCATCCCATATGACCACCGCTGCAGCCCACGATTGGCTGCAGCAGTCACATGGGATGCAATGTCATCCCAGGAGGCCGGACTGCAGGTAGAAGGTGGGCGTTCTGGGTAGGTAAGATTTTTTTTTTTTTCGTAGTTGGGAAGTCGCATCCCTGGGCTTTCTGTTGCGGGTTTTGCATCGCCATTGAATTCAATGGGTAAAAACCGCAACAGAAAATCAAGAAAAACGCAGCATAAATTGAAATGCTGCGGAATGAACCCCTTTGCGCACCCAGACGTGCTGTTATGTCCGGGTGCGAGGGGTGATGTTTGGAGCACACTGAGCGCGCTCCATATGCTGCGGGTGTCAGTTGTACTTCACAGCAGAAATCCGGGACTAACAGCTGGGAGCAGCGATCGCTCTGTTCCTGGCTGTTTAACCCCTCAAATGCTGCAGTCAATCGCGACCGCAGCATCTAAAGTGTTGAAAAGAGGGGGCGGACCCCTCCAACAGCCCTCCCAGCAGGGAAATCGGGGTGTCACAACGGTTCTTATGGCAGCCCAGGAGCCTAATGCAGGCCCCCAGCGCTGCCTTCACTCTTCCTCTCTTAAGCCCTGCCTCTGGCAGGGCTTAACTGAAGCCTGTAAAAATGACAATATACTGCAATACGTTACTATTGCAGTATATTGTACCAGCGATCCAATGATTTCTGGTTCAAGTCCCCTAGGATGGCTAATAAAGTGTGTAACAAAAAGTGAAAAAAAAGTTCTTAGTATTCAAAAGAAAAATATTAAAACATAATAAAAAAACTTTCCCCATTTTCCCCCTAAAGTTATGTAAAAAATAAAAAAAAGTAAACAAAATTGGTATTGCTGCGTCCATAAAAGTCTGAACTATTACATTATAAGGTTATTTAATGCGCACGGTGAACGCTGTAAAAAATAAAAAATGTAAAATGCCAAAATCGCTGTTTTTTGGTCAACTTAGCTCTAAAAAAAAAGTCATAAAACGTGGTCAAAAAGTTTTACATACCAAAAAATTGTACCGATAAAACCTACAGCTCGTCCTGCAAAAAATAAGCCCTCAATCTGTGAAAAAATAAAAAAAAATTATGGCTCTCAGAATGTGGAGACATAAAACATTTTTTTTTTCACAAAAAGTTTATTAGCAAAAAAATATATAGAAATTTGGTATCACCGTAATCGAATTGAGCCACAGAATAAAGATAAGTTGACATTTTTACCGCACGGTGAAAGTTGTAAAAAGGAAACCCAAAAGACAATTGAGAAATCAGTTTTTTCCAACTTCAGCCCGCAAAGAATTTTTTTTCAGTTTCCAAGTAAATTATATGGCACTATAAATGGTACCAAAAGAAACTACAGCTCCTCCCACAAAAAAATAAGCCCTCACACCACTCTATTAACGGGAAAATTAAAAAGTTATGGCTCCTGGAATGCGGGGAGTGAAAAACGAAAATAAAAAATAAAAAAATGTCTTCGTCCCGTAGGGGTTAAATTCCACACCGTAGGTCAATTTATTAATGTTTACACTTTGGGTTTTTTCCGCAGAGTGGGCATGAGATTTTCTGATCTCATCCGCTTCGCTGCTACTGTAAGTGCTGCGGACATTCCGCAGACTTTATGCTACGTGGGAACCCGGCCTTATATGGAGGTCATCATTGAAGAACAGATTAGTTACGTGTTTTATGCTTGCCTCAGACCATGTCTTTGACCTAATGTTTGGTATCAGATGGGATATTGCAACTAGCGGAATACTGGTTTTCTCACTAGACACCCTGATTGCCAAGCCAATAGTGAGGCTTTCACTGTAGTAGGTGAGGATGCTGTTAAGGATGCAAGAGGGGGTGGTAGCAGTAAGAAAGACTGCCAGTTATGGACATTAAATTCCTGTGCCTCTAAGGTTACCCATTGTTTATCAGAGGTTTGGGACATCCGGGACTTACCTTGATCTAAAATTATATCCGTGTGATAATGGTGTAGGTTGGGAATGCCCATTTCCCCATTTACTAATCATTTAGACATTTTAGAAAAAGCAATAGAGGCTTTAGTTGTTTGCCAAACAATAGGTATAGTGCACAGATAGTAAAGAATGTGGGGTAGAATGAGCCTTTTGTAAAGCACAATTCTTCCCATCCAACTGAGCTCAAAATGGGCCAACCTATCTAATTCTCTTTGTAGCAAGAAAATTTGAGATTTCACTCTATAAGTTTGTGGGTTGAAGATCCAAGTTGTATCCCCAGGTAAAGGAGTCAGTTCCTTGGAAAAGAAAAGCTTGTTGCTAGAGTGAATCGTAGATTTGCTGGAATATTGAGTCCCAACACTTGGGATTGTAACGAGTGTTTAGTGTTTATATTTGGTGAGGGGATTAAGTTGGAAGCTGTATGGAATGCAAGAAGGATTGAATTTGAGAGGGAGTAGAGGAGTGTTCGGGTCCTGCTTATAGAGTGTGCTAGTTACTAATCTCGTCTGCTTTATCTTGAGGATGGAGGATTTAGTTCTCAGTAGTTTGGGATTTTAGATGAGCTATTCTGGCTTTGATTTGTGCTGTTTTTCCTCTCTTTGTCCATTAATATGCTGGCTTTGTTATATGAGGTGTAATAGGACATATTAAATCTCTTGGTTTGCTTGTCAAACACAAGGGCGAGATTTTTTTAAGTCAAAGGTGGGATTTTGTTCAGGAAGAGAGGAGGGGGTTGAGGTTGGATTGATGTTGTTGTTGTAAGCTGGCTATTATTTCTAGTACAGTCTTGAATTCCTTAATGTGTTCTTCTTAAATCGGGCTGCTTGCTGAATGAGAAGACCTCGCATGTACGCATTCTGTATGTTCCACAGAGAAGAATGACTTTAGACTGTTGGAGTATTTATGTCGATAAATTAATTAAGATTAGTCTCAAGATAGTCTTGGATTAGTTTGATAGACATAATGTATTTGCTATTGCATTGAATGAAAGGGTTTGAAGGATGTATGTAAGTGTGAAGCGTTAAGAAATGGGCACATGGTCTGACATGTAATATGGCCAATGACACACCCTGGGATGCATTGTATGAGCCATTCTTGAACTATGAACATGTCTATACTGGTGTATATGTGGTGTCCATTGTTGCCAACAGCCGATTGGCTAGCATGGCTCCCTGGCTCTTTTTGCCGGGTAAACATGCTGCAATGCGGTGATTGGTCAGTTACTACTAACTGACCAATCACAGCGATCGCGGACGTTTGGTCCCCCGACGCATCATAGTGACTATCGTCTGTCTGTGACAGCCGATATCACTGTTCTGTCACCATGTGTTTTGACATGGTTACAGAAAAGCACCATGACGTAACTGTACTTCATGGTGCCTTAAAACAGGGCAAACCATTACGTACAGTTGCGTCAAGGTGCGTTAAATGGTTAAATATCTTCACCATTTCACATCTAAAGTTGCCGTGCAGACCTTCCTGCTAACCTACCAAATGCATGTTAGTATAGAACAGATGGAAGGATCATAATACACCGTTTTTTTTGTAGTGTGTTACCATGGAGACATATAGATTTGAAGACTTCAGTTGCTTCACTTTTTATGTTAGATGCAACAGAGCATCAAAGAAAATAATGATTAAAAAGGGGGACATATGCTTTAGGTTAAGGTATTTCCGATCTTAACACTAGAGCAATAATTGAATGCATATTCATGATATCTTTAAAAGAACATTAGTCAAATTATTAGATCGCGTCTCAACAGAATATATTGTTAAAGAAACAACACTTTCCATTCAAGACAATAATAGACATAATATGCCACCCACAGATGAACCAGGGTCAGCTGATATAGAACTTTAGGACTTGGGTGAACAATAAAAATGAAACATATTTGGACAGCTGGTATGATTTTGAGCCAGCCAAAAGTCAGCTGCACCCTGTCTACTGTTGATATATGGACTTATGTGTTAATGAATCATTCTTACCAAAGATTCATTCTGATCACAACCCGTTCTCACCGAACAGATGGTCAATGTAAGAGCTCGAATCCAATCAACAACATCAATTCCACAGCATGTCGGTGCCCAAGGAAAACCCAAATATGCTACTTTTCCGAATTCCATACATCTTGTTTCCAATATTACTTTGCACAGTTCATTACAGACACAAACAGTAAAAGACTATGTTTTCTAGACTATCGCTGACATTTGCAGTTATTTCTTCCAAGCCCACATGTGTTACACCAGCTGCTTAGAAGAGTAACTTTCCTGCTGATCTGTGTTTGTCACTAGCTATATTAAGCAAAGACAAAACATTCTCAGTTCTTGAGATTTAAGCACATGCAGTGATAATTATGGGAGAAGATCTACTGGAAGCAGAAGGAGTTTATAACAGATTGATAATTCTCCATCCATAAAACCTCAAGATTGTGCTCTGCAGATAAACCTTGTATAATCCTATTGTCGCTAATTAATTCAATTACAATATTCCAGCACTTTATTAAATTCACAGAAATTGCATAGGAAGTAAAATTGTAGTATAAAAAGACCAACTGTAATACTTCATTAATTTCATGTACACAGGTCTACTCCTCTCTCGACATTCCTACAAAAAAATTACAAAATGAATCTCGCCAATGTCTCGACACGCACAGTTTTTTTGAAAATGTGGCAACCTGCAAGGCTGGTATAAGGATCCTGGGCAAAAATAAATAAATGTGGGGCTAATTTTCCACTAACAGTGTGGCTTAGGGCTAGTTCAAACTGAGTTTTTTGGTGCTGTTTTTGGCATGGAAGCCGCTTTAGAACCCGCGCCAATAAAACCACGAGCAGGAAAAAACGGTCGTGGAGAAAAAGGCGACATGCTCTATCTTCCAGCAGAAGGCAGAGAGAGATTATTTTGCAGCTTTTTTGGCCTCCCAATGGCCGCGGCCAAAAAACGCAGCGAGAAAAAACGCCACCAAAAACACAGCAAAGAAAGGGCAGGCTGGTCAAAATATGCCTTAAAATGACTGACGGAATTTTGAGGCAGATTTTTCTGCCTGCAATAAACCCAATGTGAACATGGCCTTAATGTGCTTTTCATTCAATTTTACTTCGACTTCTATGGCTCTAAGACATTATATTCCTTAAAGAACTTAAATCTCTTTCTTGGACATGTTAGGATATGTTCACACTGACTATTTTCGGCCATTTTTCATGCCGTAAACGCTCGAAAAACGGTTGA
The DNA here is from genome assembly GCF_050947455.1 of Rhinoderma darwinii. Classification (NCBI taxonomy): domain Eukaryota; kingdom Metazoa; phylum Chordata; class Amphibia; order Anura; family Rhinodermatidae; genus Rhinoderma; species Rhinoderma darwinii. The sequence continues at coordinate 143,824,591 of NC_134690.1, forward strand.
AAAATCAGAAGCAGAACGCCTCCAAACCTCTGCCCATTGATTTCAATGGGAAAAACGGCATTCTGTTCCAACGGGCCATTTTTTGTTGTGGCCATTTTGAAAAACGGCCGCGTAAAAAAACAAACCGCGAAAAAGAGGTGCAGTCAACTTCTTGGGACGTTTTTGGAGCTGTTTTTCATAGACTCTATTGAAAACAGCTCAAAAAATGACCATAAAAAAACGCAGCGAAAAACGCTGCGAAAATCTCGAGTGGCTTAAAAAAACGTCTGAAAATCATCAGCTTGAAAACAGCTCTATATTTTCAGACATTTTTAGTCTAGTGTGTGAACATACCCTAAATCTTTATAGACTAACAATTGAACAAAGAGACTTCTTAGGCTACGTTACCACATAGCGTAAATGCTGCTGAATTTCTTCAATGGGATTTTGTGCAGAAATGCCATAGCAAACCTCAGGTACAAGCTGCAGAAAAAAACACAGAAAAGTAGTGGGGAAAGTGTTTTGCGTTGCGATTTTTAATTTCGCAGCATGTCAATTTATCCTGCGAGTTTTTCGTGGAGATGCTACGTTTTTGGCCCATAGACTTCATTAGGAAGCATAAATTCCACAACGTATTTATTTTGTTGCAGTTTTTACCACATTTACGCAGGGGAAACACAGTCCAAAAATGCTGGAAATTCGCAGGTGCACATATACTTTGCTATAATCGATGTTTAACACTAAATCCACATATATATCCACAGCAATCCACAGCAATCTGCACAGCAGTGGATTTCTGTGACAGATAAATCTGTTATTTTTAGATTCCACTGCACATTTTACATCTAGGATATTCTGCAGTGTATAAAGTGTGCGGGAACATACCCTTAGATGCTCTAAGTAATTTTGCACTGCTGTAAACATCATTTATAATTGCCACACTTCCAAAATCCATGCAAGAAGCGCTTATAGTGACCATCTTAAAACTGGTCAAGGATCCACTGAATTAGGAGGCATTTTGCTACTTTTGTTTACCTAACAGCATACCTCCCAACTTTCAAGAATCGCAAAGAGGGACAACCGATGTGCGGCAAATTTTTTTGTAAGCCACGTCTCTAACCCCACCCAATCCCCATCCATACACACCCGTTTCAGCCCACACAGTATCATGCTCCCATAGTGCCTCCCAGCAGTATAATGCCCCTATAGTGCCTCTAACACAGTATAATGCCAAATAGCTGCCCCACACAGTATAATGCCCCCATACAGTATAAAGCCAACACAGATGCCCCCATACAGCATAATGCCCACTCAGATGCCCCCATACAGTATAATGCCCCATAGCTACCCCATACAGCATAATGCCCCATAGCTGCTTGATACAGTATAATGCCTCCATAGATGCCCCTAACAGTATAATGCCCATACAATTTCCACATACAGTATAATGCCCCATAGCTGCCCCATACAGCATAATGCCCCCATAGCTGACCTTATACAGTATAATACCCCCAAAGCTGCCAGATACAGTATGATGCCCCACAGCTGCCCCCATACTGTATAATGACCCATAGATGCCCCCATACAGTATAATGCCCCACAGCTGCCATCATACAGTATAATGTCTCATTAGCTACTACCATACAGTAGAATGCTGCCTTAGCTGCCCCATAAAGTATAATGCCCCTTAGCTGCCCCTAATGCCAGTGCCCACATATAAAGTGCCAGTGCCCACTTAGTGCAACTGTATCCCCAGTAGATAGTGCCCATATAGTGCCAAAGTGCCCATGTAGATAGTGCCTAGAGGAAAACTAGTAAATACCACGGCGCCACATGGTGCAGAATACAGGAAAAGAACAGTGGTCAAAATGTTGCTCACCTTTTGGAGTTGTGCAAGGGTAGGCACAACTTTACTGTAGGCAGATAATAATATTATGAGGTGATGTAGCTGCAGCTAGGTCCAAACCGGTGGTACAAAGACAACCGCTCAATGAGACATATAAGGAGAAAAATTAGAACCAAAAGTACAGCGCTGCTAACAGCAATTACAAGTCCAGACAGGGAGGTAATAAAAGGGGTTTATTGGGTTGTAAATGAAATAATTAATTAAATAGGCAATTAGATAGGCTACACGTTTTGACGCTGGACTAGCGTCTTCATCAGGCCATGTGCATTACATTCTGAGGAGGTACTTTAAATAGTGAGGGAAGGAAAGAAAAAAAACAGAGAAAAACCATTACACATGGTCTTGGTGATGCAACGAGTCAGATGAGAAAAAATAATTAATTGAATGAGTAACAGGGAGATTACGAGTGGTAATTAATGCTTGTGTATGTTAAAAACAGATGGAGATGAAGGAAGATGATTAGGATGAAGCAGGGAAGAAATTAATAAGCATGGTGGAAAATAATAATAAATGAATAAACTAACAGGGATTAACAGGTGTGAGGCGAGCGGACAACCATGCTCGTGGTGGGAATGCAAGGTTAGGGTTAATGGTGCAGCAATTTGGTGGATTAACAAGTGGAGCTAAGGGATCAATAGGTTGTAGAGGAGGTCGATCGATACTCACAATTGAGTAATGTGTGTCATATGGAGATGCGTCCGGAGTTAAAACACAGGTGGCGCTACGAGAGTGTCCCTGGAGTCTAGGAAACAGAGAGCTACGGTGGCCGCAGTCGGACAAAAGTGTGGAAAACGCAAAGTGAATCAAGAGGTGTACGAATACATGCAAAATGCGGAGATTGGCAACGTATTATGATATGTAGGACTTTGATGGGTAATGATAAGAGGAGGGAGGCAAGGAGAGGGTTAATTGAATGGGAAGAGAAAACTTGACTTTGGCAGTGTTATAAATTAGGGATAAGTAGCCACGCTAGGAGAGTAGCAATGCATAGTAGGTGTTGTTGAAATAAGTACATTTGGAAAAGGGGTCAATTTAGCACAAATTGCATTAATGGATCAGGAAATAAAAATCAAGCTCAAATTAGAATTAAATATAAAGACATACAGGGACAGGCATTTAATAGGACAAAAGTTAAACAAATATTAGAATGAGGGGATATTATTCATGTTAGAAGTTTGTGATGTATTGATGACATTTTGGAAAGAAGATATTTAATTATTTGAACTTTAATTACATATCATTGTTAGTCTACGGATGTTTCTGTAATGTCATTAAGTCCACTGGGGTTGAGACAGGCAAGTTTATAGATCGAGTAGTTCTCGCACTGTTTGAGGAGGTTGAATCTATTCAATGAACTTGACGGGATTTGTTCAATAGGTATAATTAGTGACCGACGATGTGTACGTATTGGTTTTGTTTGTTATATTGGAGCATGTAGATAGTGCCACACCCCCTTTGCAGATAGCAGCACCCCCTTGTAGACAGCGATACTCCCCCCGTAGATAGCAATTGGGGCTCCCTTTAGGAGCGGAATCCCCAGCCAGAGCATCAGCCACGCTGTGGCCGGGAATTTCTGCTCAGTAGGAGCCCCTGATGTCACTGTCCATATAAGAACAGTGACGTCGATGGCTCCCTCTATAATGGAATCCCCGGCCAGAGCATTGGCAATATATGGACAGTGACGTCAGGGGCAACCTCCAAGAGCGGAATCCCCGGCCAGAGCGTCGACAACGCTCTGGCCAGGGATTTTCGCTCCAGGAGTAGCCCCCGACGTCACTGTCCATATATGGATAGTGATGCCGGGATCTTCTCCAGGAACAGAATCACCGGCCAGGGCATCAGCAACACTCTGTCTGGGGATTCCGTTCTAGGAGTAGCCCCTGATATCACTGACAATATATGGATAGTGTCGTCCAGGGGCGTAGCTAGCGGGGGCAGGCGGAGCATGTTCCCCGGGCGCAACTTAGAGGGGGGTGCCAGCAGGGCCGGACTGACCTGTGAACAGTGGGCCGGGTGCTCACACTATCAATGTCGGATAGTGTTGGGCTCGGGCTCCGCAAACTACACTTTGCTTAGAGATGCTCCTCTGCAATGATGGGAGTGTGCAGTAAAGAAGTCTAGTGATTATTGGCCGAGCCCCGGCTAATCAATGCTAGTCTTGTTTTCTGCACAGGTTCCCAGCTAATCAGTAGAGTCCTGCCTGACTACATGTAGAAATCAAGCCTAAGATTGATTGGCTGAGCTTTAGCCAATCAGCGCTAGGCTTGCTTTCTGCTCTGCCCACAGAGCACAGCTTCAGTTTTGCTGCCGAGAAGAAGAAGACTCGAGCCCCTGCCAGGTATGTGACTCACAACTACTGCACAGCACCAGCAGGTTTATCTCTTCAGCAAAGCTGCAACCAGCCTACTAAAGTGATGGGGTATCAAACAGTATAGGGGGATGGGTGGAGCACACTGGTAATGGTCTGCATCTGCAAGCAGAAAGCAAGTAAATACAGGAATGTGAGTGAAGTGGTGTGTTTGATTGATATTTGTAGTGTGATTAGTGTAGTGTTTACAGTGTATATCCATTGTATGAGTGCTACATGCACATTGTGTGAGCTATATGTGTGCTTAATGTATTATGGGATCTGCGTGTGAGGTATGCATCTAATGTGAGAGTGGTGTGTATTTAGTGTGAGAGTGGTGTGTATTTAGTGTGAGTGGTGTGCATTTAGTGTGTGAGTGGTATGTATTTAGTGTATGAGTGGTGTGTCTTTAGTGTTTGAGTGGTATGTGATTGGTGTGTGTTTAGTGTGTGTGTTTAGTGTGTGAGTTTAGTGTGTGTGTTTAGTGTGTGAGTGGTGTGTATTTAGTGTGTGAGTGGTGTGTATTTAGTGTGTGAGTAGTGTGTATTTAGTGTGTGAGTGGTGTGTGTTTAGTGTGTGAGTGGTGAGTATTTAGTGTGTGTGGGGTGTGTGTTTAGTGTGTGTGTGTGTGTGTGTGTGTGTGTGTGTGTGTGTGTGTGTAGTGGACATTTAGTGTGTGAGTTGTGTGTTTAGTGTGAATTGTGTGTTAGTTGTGTGTGTTTAATGTGAGTTGTGTGTGTGTTTAGTGTGAGTTGTGTGTGTGTGTTTTAGTGTGAGTTGTGTGTGTGTGTGTTTTAGTGTGAGTTGTGTGTGTGTGTGTGTGTGTGTGTGTGTGTGTGTGTGTGTGTGTGTGTGTGTGTGTAGTTTGTGTCTAGTGTGTGTGATGTGTGTATTATGGTTCCAGTGTGTGCTGTACTGATTGTGTTCAGTGTGTGAGTGGTGTGTGTGATATAGTGATGGGGGATCAAACAGTATATGGGTCATGGGTGGTGCACACTGGTAATGGTCTGCATCTGCAAGCAGAAAGCAGGTAAATACAGGAATATGAGTGAAGTGGTGTGTTTGATTGATTTTTGTAGTGTGATTGGTGTAGTGTTTACATTGTATATCCTGTGTATGGTGTTTTTATAATTAGAGGTGCAGTGTGTGGCGCTATTATATTTAGGGGTGTAGTGTGTGGTATAATGAGAACTTTATCTTTGTTTATAGGTGTAGAAATGTTTGAAAAGTGAGAAGCTGAAGACATCTGAGCGGCAAACTGCAGAAATGGGCTGTGACCGGGAGTCATCATAGAGGTCTGGACCGGATGGAGAAAAAGAATCTGAGACGTCACCGGTTAGTCACTTAATGTAAATGTTTATTCTGCCGCTAATCAGCACTGTAGCCACTGTATGATCTGCAGCGAGATTATGGGTGGTATGATTATGATATAATTTTATTTTTTTCTGAAACAGCATCTTCCAGCATATCCTTATCATTGTTCGGGCCATACTGGGAGCTGTAGTTTTACGCCGTACAAACCTATACGGCAGGGGTTGCACTAAATTGAGCTGTATTTGTGCTGGTGTTGTATTTATGTACTGAGCACTATTCTGATGTTGTGCATAGAACTATATTGCTTGTAAAATGTACAAATGTTTTTATGCTCGAGTTACATAAAAAAATTGTGGAAAAGAAATGACACGTCATTGATTGGTAGAGAAAACAAACATGGCGAGGGGGTAGGAGATGTCGGGAAAGAGGTTGGGGGAGGGCCAAACGGAATCTTTTCCCCGGGTGGTGGAGAACCTAGCTACACCTCTGGTGTCGCCTGGGGCTAGTCCTGGAGCAGAATCCCCGGCCAGAGCATTGGCAACGCTATGGCCAGGGATTCCAATCCAGGAGAATTCCCTGACGTCACTGTCCAAGACAGGAGTCCCAGAGAGCCTGCATTGCTCTGGCTGGGGACTCCATAGTTGAAAGCCCAACATCACTGTCCATATATGGACAGTGACATTAAGGTCTTCCCCAGGCTCAGCGTTTAAAGTAGCGCTGTGCCCGGGGAGTCCTCAATGAGTGGACAGTGAATGCTGAAGCAGGGGACATTGGATTCAACTGTGGACGCAGATACAGTTGACAGCGGCACATACCATCGGCCACCCTGGACAGTGGGACACCGCCTGGAATCTGGGACTGTCCCACAGAATCCAGGACGGTTGGGAGGTATGCTTAACAGTGATTCTGGCAATGCTACTTGCCCATCGTTTGATAAAGGTTATACCAACTGTAACACATGAGGATCAAACAGGCTGTATGCCATCCAAATCATTTTGAATTCATTAAAGTAGACTCTATGCCAATTTACATTTGAGTTCTAATAGTGAAGGGGCAGTGCTGTCACTAGATGCTACCAAAGCTTTTGATAGCATCAAGTGGCAGTACATCTGGAAGACCCTTAAGGCCTTTGGTTTTGGAAATATAAATAACTTCATACGATAGCGGGAGATTCTTCATCGTAGACCCTCTGCCAGATGAAAAATTAAAAATATTATTTCTTCTCCATTTACTCTTGTGGGAGATCTCCTCTTTCATCTTAGGTATTTGCGATAGCATTGGAGCCCCTGGTCCCATATATTAGAAATTATTATGATATCATTGGTTTCAAGTACAGACAAGTGACAGAGAATATGTTAGTCTGATATATCTGAACAAGCTCTCTGGGTTTTCTTTCAAAAGATATTGACAAATTGGAGATTTGTGATAAATGCTCTGGCCTAATAATAACCTGGAACAAATCATCATTCCTTTAAATGGACACTAACTTTTCAAACAACTTATGCTAATATAATAGTATACCTGATGTATATAAATTTTATAATTTATTTACTGTTAAAATTTGGTTGTTTCAGCCATGCAAATTCTGTATGGACCTACTGCAACTAGGTGCCTTCCTTCCTGTAATCTGCTGTTCACCCCCTGTTGTCAAGCAAAGTCTGTTCCTAGTTACAGAACTGTATTGATGGGCTGCAGAAGGTGCCGGTGTGTCACTGCCTGCCAACACAAGTCTTTAGGGAGGGGGAGCAGTTGGAGGGAGCAGAGAGAGAGAGTCAGCAACAGACACGCTGCATAAAAGTCTATGGAGATGGGAGGGCGAACAGGGGAAGGAAGCAGGGGCAGAGTGAGAAAGACAGGCAACGGGTAAGATTTCTATGTCACTCCAGTTCTGGATTCTCAGCTACACAGCTCAGTAGTGCTGTATGATGTCCTCCATGCTGCTGCTGCCGCTGCTGCTTCTATGTATGTGATAGATAGAGATAAGAGAGCAGGATATTCCTCTTCTATGTGTGCAGTGTATAGACATGATAGCAGTTAGGCTCCGACCTCTAGCTCAACTGAGAATTAGAGATAAAGTTTGCAGAGGGAAAAATTGCTACAAAATACCAAATACAAGTCACATAATGGCTGCCCAAAAAAGTTTTATTCCTCATGTGCACACACTTGACAGCAGATTCTGAAAAGTAACCTGAAAAGTTAGGTACAATTTAAAGGAATGCAACTAATCAGATATAAAAATCAACCCCAGTCCAAACCCACACTAAATATTTAGTTGTTAATATTTCATCTAATCCAGATGACCACGAGAGATTAAATTTAATTCATCTTTTGTCCCATGTGAGACAAAAATGAAGAACATGTTCTAAATTAAATCTTTCTTTTATGTCTAGAATTACCCTTGCTAAAATTATAATACTGCCAAAAGCATAAAAATTATCCAGTTTGGATTAAATCTTACTTATTTAAATCCTTGAATCAGTAGTAAATATCTTCATATGTGCGGGTAAAAATGCCCGATTTATATGCAGTACCCAATTAGCCGGGGAGGAGATATGCTTCCAACTTTAAGATATATTATATTGCATCACAGCTGCAGTATCTTATTTATTTAGAACTTTACAACTGCAATTAAATTATTCAATCATATGGTGTGCCAAAATGTAATAATATATAAGTTACTTGAATCAGGTTATCTAACGTGTCCTTTAACCCCTTAAGGACGCAGGCTTGTTTTGGCCTTAAGGCTCAGAGCCCATTTTTCAAATCTGACATATTTCACTTTATGTGGTAATAACATCGGAATTCTTAAACCTATCCAAGCGATTCTGAGACTGTTTTCTCGTGACACATTGGGCTTCATGTTCGTGGTAAAATTTGGTCGATATATTCAGTGTTTATTGGTGAAAAATTGCAAAATTTAGAGAAAATGTTGAAAAAATAGCATTTTTCAGAATTTAAATGCATCTGCTTGTAAAACAGACGGTTATACCACCCAAAATAATTACTAGTTCACATTTCCCATATGTCTACTTTAGATTGGCATCGTTTTTTGAACATTCTTTTATTTTTCTTGGACGCTACAAGGCTTAGAACATAAACAGCAATTTCTCATATTTTTAAAAAAATTTCAAAAGCCTTTTTTTTAAGGTACCTCTTCAGTTCTGAAGTGGCTTTGAGGGGCCTATGTATTAGAAATCCTGATAAAACACCCCATTTTAAAAACTAGACCCCTCAAAGTATTCAAAACAGCATTTAGAAAGTTTTTTAACCCTTCAGGCATTTCACAGGAATTAAAGCAAAGTGGAGGTGAAATTTGCAAATTTCATTTTTCTTGCTGAATTTCAATTTTGTTAATTTTTTTTTCTGTAACACAGAAGGTTTCACCAGAGAAACACTACTAAATATGTATTGTACAGATTATGCAGTTTTTAGAAATGTCCCACATGTGGCTCTAGTGCGCTCGTGGACTAAAACACAAGCCCCAGAAGCAAAGAAGGACCTAGTGCATTTTGAGGCCTCTTTTTTATTAGAATTAATTTTAGGCAGCATGCCAGGTTTGAAGAGGTGTTGAGGTGCCAAAACAGTAGGAATCCCCCAATAGTGACCCCATTTTGGAAACTGCTACCCTCAAGGAATTCATTTATGGTTGTTGTTACCATTTTGACCGCACAGTTTTTGACCTATTTGAATTGGGCTGTGAAATTAAAAAAATGTAATTTTTTCCAATAAGATATCAATTTTTTATCAAAATTTATTATTTTCACAGGGAACAAAATACCCCATTTTGTTGCCCAATTTCTCCTGAGTGCAGCAATACCCCATTTGTGGCGATAAACTGCCGTTTGGGCCCATGGGAGGCCTCAGAAGGGAAGGAGCGCTGTGTGTTCTTTGGAGTGCATATTTTGCTTGTTTGGTTTCCGGGTGCCATGTCGCATTTGCAGAGCCCCAGAGGTATCAAAGCAATGGAAACCCACCAGAAGTGACCCCATTTTGGAAACTACACCACTCAAGGAATTCATTTATGGGTAATGTGACCATTTAAACACCATAGTTTCTTCACAGAACTTATTTGAATTGGGCTGGGAATTTAAAAAAAAATATTTTTTCCAATAATATGTCGTTTTAGCTCAAAAATTCTTATTTTCACAAGAAATAAAATACTACATTTTGTTGCCCAATTTGTCCTGAGTGCGGTAATACCCCATTTTTGGTGATAAACTGCCGTTTGGGCCCATGGGAGGGCTCAGAATGAAAGGAGCGCTATTTGTTCTTTGGAGTCCAGATTTTGCTGGATTGGTTTTCGGGTGCAATGTCGTATTTGCAGAGCCCCAGAGGTATCAAAGCAATAGAAACCCACCACAAGTGACCCCATTTTGGAAACTACACCCCTCAAGGAATTCATTTATGGGTGTTGTGACCATTTTGACCCCATAGTTTTTTCACAGAACTTATTTGAATTGGGCTGGGAATTAAAACAAAATTAATTTTTTCCAATAATATGTAGTTTTGGCTGAAAATTTATTATTTTCACAAGAAATAAAATAACCCATTCCATTGCGCAATTTGTCCAGAGTGCAGCAATGCCCCATTTGTGGTGATAAACTGCCGTTTGGGCCCATGGGATGGCTCAGAACGAAAGGACCACCATTTGTCCTACTGGGGATTTTCTGGTGTGAAGTCATGTATGCAGAAGCCCCTGAGGTACCAGTACAGTTGAAACCCGCAAGAAGTGACCCCGTTTTAAAAACTACACCCCTTAAGGCATCATCTAGAGGTGTAGTGAGCATTTTGACCGGAGACATACACCCCATAAACTGTAATGTGGGTTCTCACGGGATATGGCAATTCCCTCAATGTGGCTGTTATCAGCTGCGTGGGCACACAGCAGGGCTCAGAAAGGAAAGCCGAGGGGGGATAAGCTGTGCGGAGTACATCAGGGTAAGTAAAACTGGGGTAAATTATAAACCAAGGGATGTATGATAAATTTTAAAACACTCTTTCATACAGAGCTCTGGTTTTTCGGGACACACATCACATTGATATATTGTGTCCTCCTTTATCCCCCTCTTATAGCAGACTTTGCACCTCTTGACTTTTTCCCTTCTTGCCAGTTTGGGGAACTTCTCCTGGAAAGTGTTGCCCTAGTACGATGTGTGTGGCCTCGCTTGCAGAAATACTGTGTCCCCCCCCCCCTTCCTGGTCCCTAAAGATTAGTTTCTTGATAATCACCTCTTGAAATTCCAGGAAAGTTCCCGTCTGGCCTGTACATCGACGTAGCACATACACATTGTACAATGCCATCTGTATGATGATGATGTGCACGGCCAGCTTCTTATACCACACTGCATGGCACTGTAAGGCATCAGGACTTGATCTGACAAGTCCACCCCTCCCATATACCTATTGTAGTCCAGGATGCAGTCTGGTTTGGGGGTCTCTGTACTGGTACCTCGTACAGGTACTTGGGTACTGGTGTGACATCTCTCTTGTCTTGTACTTAACACACAATATGTTGCAGCTAGAATGTGCCCTGCTCTCACCCCTTCTTGTTTGCCCAAGCAGAGTCTTAGGGAGGCCTCTCAGGTTTCTTCTAGCAGTGCCGCATGCCACAGGACTGGAAGCGAGGCAGTTGAAGAGTGGGACGCTGGTATAAAAATTATCCAGGTAGAGGTGGTAACCCTGGTCCAGCAGTGGGTGCACCAAAACCCACACAATTTTTGCATTAACTCCCAGTAAAGGGGGGGGGGGGCATTATGGGGGTTGACTACTGGTGTTCTTCTCTTTATATATCCTAAATCTGTAGGTATGCTCTGATGCACTCTCGCACAGCTTATACATCTTCACGCCATACCTTCCCTTCTTACCCGGCAGGTACTCGCGGAATTGAACCCTCCCTTTAAAATCTACCAAGGACTCATCAATAGAAATACACTTCTCGGGGGTGTATGCTTGGGAAAACCGGGCACTGAAATGGTCTAATAGGGGTCTCCGTTTATACATACGGTCAAAACTGGGATCATCTCGGGGTGGGCACGGCTCATTATCAGTATAATGTAAGAAGCGAAGTATTGCCTAATTTTAATTATTTTTTTTAGGTTACAGTTCAGTTCTGAAGTTGCTTTGAGGGGCCCATATATTAGAAGCCCATATGAAACACCACATTTTAGAAACTAGACCCCTCAAAGTATTCACAACAGCATTTAGAAAGTTTATGAACCCTTTAGGTGTTTCACGGGAATTTAGAGCAAAGTAGAGGTGAAATTTACATTTTTTTTTTTTGTCAGAAAATCCTCTTTATACCATTTTGTCTATAACACAAAAGGTTTTATCAGAGAAACGCAACTCAATACGTATTGCCCAGATTCTGCAGTTTTGAGAAATATCCCACATGTGGCCCTAGTGCGGTAATGGACTGAAGCACCGGCCTCCGAAGCAAAGGAGCTCCTAGTGGATTTTGAGGCCTCCTTTTTATTAGGCACCATGTCCGGTTTGAAGAGGTCTTGTGGTGCCAAAACAGTGGAAAACCCCCAAAAGTGACCCCATTTTGGAAACTAGACCCCTTGAGGAATTCATTGCAGTTTTCTTGGGGTGCATGCGACGTTTTGATCAGTTTCTATTCTATTTTTAAGTGGCTTGGTGACTAAAAAACAGCAATTCTACTATTGTTTTTTTATTCTATTTTTTTTACAGCGTTCACCGTGAACTATAAATGCCATTCAATTTATTCTGCGGGGCGATACGATTACGGATATACCAGATGTTTATAGGTTTTTTTATGTCTTATGGCGTTTGCACAATAAAATAAGTTTTGTAAAAAATCATTTACTTTTTGTGTTACCGTATTCTAAGAGCCAGAACTTTTTTATTTTTCCATCAATAAAGCCGTGCGAGGACTTATTTTTTGCGTAACGAACTGTAGTTTCAATCAGAACCATTTTTAGGTACATGTGGCTTTTTGATCTCTTTTTATTCCATTTTTTGGGAGGTGAAGTGACCAAACAATTGTGATTCTGGTACGGTTTATTATTATTTTCTTTTACGGCGTTCACTGCGCGGAATAAATAATGAAATAATTTTGTAGTTCAGGCCGTTACGGACGCGGGGATACCAATTATGTATAGTTTATTTGTTTGTTTATATATTTTTATTAATAATAAATGACTGATAAGGGAAAAGGGGGGATTTTGACTTTTATTACTTTTAAAACTTTTATTTTCTTACTTTATTACTTTGTCCCACTAGGGGACTTGAGGGCAGGAGGCCCTGATCTCTATTTTAATACACTGCACTACATGCGTAGTGCAGTGTATTAGAACTGTCAGCTACTCACTGACAGCAAGCATAGTGGGTCCTGACTTTGTCAGGACCCACTAGGCTTCCGTCGATGGCATAGCCGGACGCCATTGTTTGGTGTCCGGTTGCCATAGCCACCATCGCCAGCCGCTATCGTGTAGCAGGCTGGCGATTGTAGCTTAACCCCTAAAAAGCCGTGAAAGCTATTGAACACGTCTTTTAAGGGGTTAATCGGCGGGGACACAGCGATCGGTCCCCGCTGTAGGAGCTGTGACAGCTGCTGTACGAGGCAGCAGCTGTCACAGCTGCTGCATGTGTCGGGAGGTCGGCCGAAATGGCCGTTACTCCCGCGACGTAATAGTCCGTCGCTGAGCGCTAACGATACAGTTAGCACGACGGATAATTACGCCGCTGAGCGTTGTTAAGGGGTTAAATAAAAATAATGTCTCTATGCACATTGTTACATAGGATAGAGGCCTATTTTGGAATTATACTATTGGTTTCATTCGCCAGTCATAATAGGAAACAAGTTGGAGTAAGATGCAACAAATTTATTAAGAGGCGCACACTTCTTAATAAAACATTTTAACCGTTTCGGGACGCAGCCTGTTTTGGCCTTGTGGCACAGCCGATTTTTTTAAAATCTGACATGTGTCACTTTATGTGGTAATAACTTAGGAATGCTTTTACCTATCCAAGCGATTCTGAGATTATTTTCCCATGACATATTGCACTTTATGTTAGTGGAAATATTTGGTCAATAAATTCAATATTTATTAGTGAAAAACCCCAAAAGTTTGAGAAAATTTGCAAAAATGTCAATTTCGAAATGTAAATGGATCTGCTTGTAAAACAGATAGTAATACCACACAAAATAGTTACTAGTTAACATTTCCCATATGTCTACTTTAGGTTTGCATAGTTTTTTTTAATGTCCTTTTATTTTTCTAGGACGTTACAAGGCTTAGAACTTTAGCAGCAATTTCTCACATTTTCAAGAAAATTTCAAAAGGCTATTTTTACAGGTACCAGTTCAGTTCTGAAGTGGTTTTGAGGGCCTTATATATATTAGAATCCCAAATAAATCACCCATTTTAAAAACTGCACCCCTCAAAGTATTCAAAACAGCATTCAGAAAGTTTCTTAACCCTTTAGGCGTTTCACAGGAAATAAAGCAATGTAGAGGGGAAATTTACAAATTTCATTTTTTTGTTTTGCCGAATTTCATTTGCAATACAATTTTTTCTGTAACACAGAAGGCTTTACCATAAAAACGCAAATCAATATTTATTGCCCAGATTCTTCTGTTTTTATAAATATCCAACATATGGCCCTAATGTCATAATAGACTGAAACACCGGCCTCAGAAGCCAAGGGGCACCTAGAGGATTTTGGGGCCTCCTTTTTAGATTATATTTTAGGCACCATGTCAGGTTTGTAGAGGTCTTATCGTGCCAAAACAGTGGGAAACCCACAAAAGTGACCTCAAGGAATTTATCTAGGGGTATAGTTAGCATTCTGACCCCACAGGTATTTTGCTATATCTATTGGAGTTAGACTCTGAAAATGAAAAACATGGAAATTTTTAATGTTTACAAGGAATAAAGAAGAAAATGCACCACAACATTTGTAAAGCATCTTCTTCCGCTTAAGGAAATACCCCATATGTGGTAATAAATGGCTGTTTGGACTCACAGCAGCGCTCAGAAGGGAAAGAATGTAATTTGGCATTTTGTTTTCAGTGCCATGTCGCGTTTGCAATGCACTGGAGGAACTAAAACAGTGGAAACACCCCAAAATTGACCCCATTTGGGAAACTACACCCCTCAAGGAATTTTTCTAGGGGTATAGTTAGCATTTTGACCCCACAGGTTTATTGCAGAATTTAGTGGAATTAGGCCGTGAAAATGAATATCAACACTTTTGTTCACTAAAATGTTTCACTTTTTATTTTTCACAAGGGATAAAGAAGAATAAGCACCCCAACATTTGTAAAGCAATCTCTCCCGAATACAACAATACCCCACATGTGGTAATAATATTTTTTTTTTATAAGAAATTAATTAACCTTTTCAGGACTGATCCTTTTTTCTTTTCAATTTTAGTTTTTCACTCCCCGCCTTCCAAACGCCATAATTTTTTTATTTAACATTCTGAGAGCCATGCCTTTTTATTTTTTTGTCGATTGAGCAGTGTGAGGGCTTATTTTTGGCGGAACAAGCTGTAGTTTTTATTGGTACAATATTTTGGTACATACAACTTTTTGATCACTTTTTATTACATTTTATTTAGAGCTAAGTTTACCAAAAAACAGTGTGCATCGGGAATGACAGTGACTTCCTGTCACTCTGACAGGAAGCCTATCAGGAGGCTGGTCCTGATAGGCTTCCATATATGGCAGACACGGAGGCCATTGTTTGGTCATCGGTTTGGTCGATTTCATTGTGAGGTCTGCCGATGTGCTAGAAACCCCTAAAATGTCGCATTTAAGTGGTTAATTGCCAAATAAGTGGCAATTAGCCGTCAGTGTGCACCATCAGTGTGCACCATCAGTGTGCACCGGGAACCGTGCAGTAACTGTACATCCTGGTGCGCTAAGACACTGGCCACCAGGACGTACAGTTGCGTCGGGGTGCGCCTAGGGGTTAAATCTTCGGCCTTCTGCATGCCCCTGAGTGAATTCAACACCAGCCAGAATCAGGCGCAGATTTAAGCTATAATTTACGCCAGCTTCTGGCGTAAATTATAGTATAAGCATCAGGCTGTGGGTCACTGCGCACCCTTCCACTAAGTCCCACCCACTTTTTTGAAAAGTTTATAAAATTCCCATAATTTCTTAGAATAAAATAACATATTTACACTGTACATTATTAGATTATTGCATACATTGTAAAAAAGCTAAAGGTTCATTATATAAAATATATAGATTATTCTGAATGATTTCTTGTTAAACTATCCACTTACTTCCAAACAAAAATGGATAGATGATATGAGAGATTTCTCTGATCAACTCTGGGCAAGATCGCTTAAAATAATTCTAAAACTGTCTCCTAGTTTATTACTTTTGCACTCCCAAATGTGTATTAAGCATTGTTTTGACTTAACTTCTAAGTTACGTCTAAAAATTTAGTTTAGGGAAATTTCTACCTGCCCAAAATGTCTAAGACATAATGCCGATTGATACATTTCCTCTGGCGTTGCCCTAAACTTTATAAATTTTGGGATCAAGTGATTTATTAAATAATTTGATCTTTAATCTACTATTTTTACTAAAAACGCTTTGCAGGAGATTTATTAAGACTGGCATTTTGTACTGCAGTTTTAATAGGAAACAAGTTGGCGTATGATGCGACAAAGTTATTAAGTTATTAAGAGGCGCACACTTAATAACTGTCACATTTTCGACTGTCCGTGTACCATTGAGTGAAGGAGCTGGAGTAGATTTCCCCTGTAAATTATACAAATCTCCGGCGTAAGTTAGAGGTAATGCGGCAGGCTGCGGTTGGCTATGCCCATCTACTTTTTTTTTTTTTTAAAAAGGCAGGAGTGGTTGCAACTGCTCAAAAGTCGCCATTTTTGCAACTGCTCAAAAGTCGCAATTTCTGTAACTTTTGGTCCATTTGCGACTTTTTTGTGCCAGAAACATGGTGGAGAAACATTGTTAAAATCCCCTCATCCCCAATATTGAGCACTTCAGACATATTTGTTCTTCTATTTACTTGACCTTTATCTGTACAAAAGGCTTTATATGATGCACGATAAGTAGGTGGTTATCTACATTTCCACCCTCCATAAGAAAATGGAAAGACTGTATGTTAAATGAAAAGATGTGTTATACAATGGGAAATAACAGAGATGTAGGACCAGGACATAACATGGACATAGGGTCTTATTTCTTCCTTTTTTCTTTACTTTTTACTTCTCAGTTGGGGCTTGCTGGTATATTTACATGGGGTTTAATTTAATTCTATTACGTTACTATAAAAAAAATTGGCATAAAAAATATGCACCCCACAATTTGGACTGGTGCTGCTCGGTAGCGTTTCACCCCCTGGTGGTAAACAAAAGTGTGGCATAACCTGATCAAACATTCCCCTCCCATATGACATAAAGGTGGACAGAGTCTATTGGGATCACATGAAATAGGGGTTGTCCTAGGGCAGGGGTGGGGGAACCTTTTTTTCTGCCAAGGGCCATTTGGATATTTATAACATCATTCACGGGCCATTCAAAATGATCAACTTAAAAATTAGCCTGCTATATTTGGTCAAACATTTAATTAACTCACCCCTAATGTGATGGCTGGAACAGCTTCTCTTTGGTGAGGCATGTCTGAGTAGGCTGTGGATTGCAGAAAATGCACACCTCTTCTCTCCACCATTAGTGCGGGGCTGTGGCTGTGTATTACAGCCATTGCCCCGCTTCTGATCGCGTTGGCACACTGTGTCATGCAGGACAAGAATGCTCGTCCTAATGCGGCAAGCACCCGCCACTCAGGACGAGTATTCTCGTTCTGGACAACAACCAGTTAAAGGGGTTGTTTGCTTTGGATAATCCCTACTTGTTTGAAGGGTCCTTTGACAATGAGAAGACCACTAAGTGTCCCTCTACTGAGACCCTAAGCAATCAGCTGAAAAATGTCAGTCAGGCCTAATTGACACGAGCGTGTTCGGGCCGTGATATATGGTCCGTGTGTCGGCCGCATTTCCCAGACCGAACACACTGCAATGAGTCGGACTCCTAGCATCATAGTTATCTATGAGGCTAGGTGTACCTGCCTCTCCGTGGAACTACTGTCCCGTACTGAAAACATGATTACAGTACGGGACAGTTTTCCCACAGCGAGGCAGTGACACCTAGCATCATAGATAACTATGATGCTAGGAGCCCGGCTCCCTGCAGTGTGTTCGGTCTAGGAAATGCGGCCGACACACGGACCGTATATCACGGACCGAACACGCTCGTGTGAATTAGGCCTAAGTATTCTATTTCCCTGCAGCGCCACTACAGAGAAAATTAGGCAGTGAAACACAGTATCTATTAAAATCAATGTGTATCAATGAGTGCAATATGCGCAGGTCCACCAGTGAGAAAGACATCTGTGCATCCCAAATTTTCATATAAGCAAGCTGTGCAATTGGCATTATTATTATAATATAATAGAAATAATCAAAATAGATATGTATATTCACACCATCATGTTACTAAATATAAATCAAACAGACCACAAACTGCACATCTGTACCTATCTTTAAAAAAAAATCACATGGACTCCTTAAAGGGGTTTTCCCATTAGGGACATTTATGACATATCCACAGGATATGCCATAAATGACAGATACATGCAGGTCCCACCTCTGGGAACTGCACCTATCTCTAGAAAGGGCCCCGTAAAACCCTATTCTACCTCTCCGTGCTTCGGCTGACGCGTGCGATTCCCGACCATGAAGAAGAAAAGCTGAGCTACGCTGTTTCTGTAAGTCCCATAGTTATGAATGCCAGATACGGAAGTAGCGTAGCATGCGAGCTACGCTGTTTCTGTAACTACCATTCAGTTCTATTGGACTCATTGAACAGCATAGCACAGCGAGCTGCACTGTTTTCTTCCTCATGGTCGGGAATCACACGGGTCAACCGAAGCGTAGAGGTAGAACAGGGTTTAGGGGGCCCGTTTTAGAGATAGGTGCAGGTCCCAGAGGTGGGACCCGCATCTATCTGACATTTATGACATATCCACAGGATATCCAAAGAAGTAGTAGGACAACAGCACACGTCTTCAAATCATCAAAGTGGTTTTATTGTCAAGACATCCACAAACGACAAGCAACGTTTCGACCCATAGTGAGTGAAGGGTCTTTGTCAAGCCTAACATTATGTCTAAAAACATCGTTATAAATGGGTGAATACAAATGATCACATGGCCCATTCCAACCAGTGAACATCGTGAATCTGGTCTCCCAGGTGAAGCATACATTAGTCTTAATGACATACATCAAATAGTTATATAATCTTCAAAAACGTGCAAAACTACAATGTGTAATACATCTTTAATACATCATCATCAATAATATATCAATCATTGTTATTACAATAGAAAAGTGAAGGAGGAAAGTTCACCACACTCCAGGTTCCAGCTACGATCACAGAGCTCTACTGTGCATGCTCAGCAATCAATCATCTCTGCTGTGCAAAAAATAAAGACCAGCGTTCGATCAAAAATAGTGATCAAAGTATGTATAAATGTAAGACATCCTCAGTCATAACAGGAATCCATCATACTGCAGCTCCATATCTGTATATTTTGAGGCAAAATTAATTCAATAATTAAAAACGTCTTCACTCTGTATAAGTCACATGTGAACAGGGCAGACGGAGGGAGAAGGGATCAGGTTCATATTACTTCATGATATCAATCACTAGAAGTTAAATATAAGACATCCTCAGTCATAACAAGAATCCATCATACTGCAGCTCCATATCTGTATATTTTGAGGCAAAATTAATTCAATAATTAAAAACGCCTTCACTCTGTTTAAATCACATGTGAACAGGGCAGACGGAGGGAGAAGGGATCAGGTTCATATTACTACATGATATCAATCCCTAGGAGTTAATGTCATCAAATACTATTTAGTGTTAAACCGCCTACATAAATCGGATCACCGAAGTGATTCAAAAACTTTCTAGGGAATGCTTGTAACTTCTGTCCGACAAATCATGTTGGACAATAATACCGCACAAAACACGAGATTTATATAATGATGATAAAAAAGCCTTCATTCCGTGATGTTAAGTCACATGTGAACAGGGCAGACGGAAGGAGAAGGGATCAGGTTCATATTACTACATGATATCAATCACTAAAAGTTAGTGTCATCAAATACTCTTTAGTGTTAATTCGCCTACATAAATCGAATCACTCAAAGTGATTAAAAGACTTTCTAGGGAATGCTCGTAATATGTGTCCAACAAAACATGTCGGACACCTATACCGCACAGAACACGAGATTTATATAATGATGATAGAGCATCAACCATAGCCCACCCAATCAAAGAACCACTATACTCAAAAACATTGCATAAAAAATATACAGATGGATGCCAACATGAAAGGAACCGCTATAATCTTCGTTCTGATCATAAATCCGCTGGCGTGTGGTGAATAAACCTCCATCACGAACATGCTCAAATCTGTAAGAAATATTCCAAAAATATCAAGACCCTCAGGAATACAAGACGATGCAAAAAATAGATGCTACACAATGTGTCAGAAATCACCCATCAAGTGTACAATATTAAAAAAATGTTAAAAACAGCAATGGGATTTCAGAGTCCAGGAATTATCTTGTATTCTAGATTCAAACCTTTGGGGTATAGGGAATCTAACTCAAAGATCCAACGTAATTCTTTCTTTTTCAATAGCTTCTGTCTATCCCCTCCCCTCCTGAGTATCGGGACACAATCTATTACCCTAAATCTCAATTGATTTAACTGATGATTCTTTTCAATAAAATGCCTTGGTAATGGAAGTTCCATCATTTTCTTTCTGATTGTACTTTTATGCTTATTAATTCTCAATTTAATAGGCATAGTTCTCTCTCCTATGTAAATCAATGAACAAGGACATGTAATCATATATACAACGAAATCTGAATTGCACGTAAATCTGTGTCTGATATTAAAAACCCTCCCCGTATGTGGATGCTGAAAACTATTTCCTTTCACAATATTATTGCAATTGCAGCAATTCAGACAGGGAAAATTACCATTTTTGGGGGGGCAAAGTAGTAATTGTGTATTTTTCTTTCTACTACCCACGTCTGACTTAACCAGTGTGTCTCTAATATTCTTAGTCCTCCGATATGACATAATAGGTGGTATTCTCAACGTGTCAATCTCATTATGTCCCTTGGACACTATAGGCCAATTCTTTTGCAGAATATTACCTATGCGACCACTCAAATTGCCAAAAGTTGATATAAATGGTATACGTTCAACTTGTACACCCTTAATATTGGATTCCAAACTATTGTCTAGTCTATCCTTATGTTTCTGTACAAGTTTCCTAGGATAACCTCTCTTCGTAAATTTATTACACATCTGAGTCAACCTAATTTGTTTCTGTGTAGTATCTGACACAATCCTATCAACCCTCAATAATTGACTCCATGGTAACGACTCAATCATGTGTCTAGGATGGTTACTACTATATAAAAGGAGATTATTTCTGTCTGTGGGTTTCACAAATAAATCTGTGGAAAATACTCCGTCTTTCCATTGTACCAAAGTGTCCAAAAATTGTAATTCTCGATCAGAACAAACCATGGTAAATTGAAGAGCTGGAATATGTGTGTTAAGTTCTAACAAAAACTGATCAAGACCCAACCTATCACCTTCCCATATGACAAAAATGTCATCAATAAATCTCCACCAGCAGCGGATGTGACCCATATGGGGGGAGGTGTAGACATACTCCTCCTCAAAGGTGGACATGAAGATGTTCGCATACGTTGGGGCCACGTTGGACCCCATCGCCGTCCCCCTTAGCTGTAAATAGAACTGGTCACCAAAGAGAAAATAATTCTTCCTTAGTACCAGCTCCAACAGCTGGAGGATGAAGCGTCTACACCCTGGGTCACATCCGGTGCTGGCGAGACATTTCTCTATTGCCCTTAAACCTCTATTGTGTTCAATGCTAGTATATAGAGATACAATATCAAATGATACAAGTAAAACAGGACCACTGGCCTCAATCAGTTGTAATTTATGTAAAAAATCTGTTGTATCTTTAATGTAAGACGAGGCCTTCAAAACATGTTCTCTCAGGATTTTGTCAAGGAAGATTGCAATATTATTAAAAATTGAACCCCTCCCCGACACAATTGGTCTGCCTGGGGGGGCATGGAGATTTTTGTGAATCTTAGGTAGTGTATATAATATCGGAGTAATTGGTTCCTCCACCTTCAGAAACTTCCCCAATTGTTGGTCAATAATACCCTGTTCCACTGCAACATCAATAATACCTTTGATCTCTTTCAATAGCTCTAACTTGGGGTCTCTAGGTAACAATTGATATATCTCACTATCTGCCAATTGACTATAAATCTCTGACTCATATTTACTACTGTCCAAAATGACCGTGGCTCCACCTTTATCGGCCTGCTTTATGGTAATCTCCTTATTATTCATAAGTTCCTTTAAAGCCTTCCTTTCCTTATTTGTAAGATTCAAATTACTCCTTGTATCATGTATAGTACTCTCTTTTAATGATTTAATCTCATCTAACACAATCTTTGAAAACGTATCAATAATCGGGCTAGAGGGAGGCATATATGTGCTGCAATTGCAATAATATTGTGAAAGGGAATAGTTTTCAGCATCCACATACGGGGAGGGTCTTTAATATCAGACACAGATTTACGTGCAATTCAGATTTCGTTGTATATATGATTACATGTCCTTGTTCATTGATTTACATAGGAGAGAGAACTATGCCTATTAAATTGAGAATTAATAAGCATAAAAGTACAATCAGAAAGAAAATGATGGAACTTCCATTACCAAGGCATTTTATTGAAAAGAATCATCAGTTAAATCAATTGAGATTTAGGGTAATAGATTGTGTCCCGATACTCAGGAGGGGAGGGGATAGACAGAAGCTATTGAAAAAGAAAGAATTACGTTGGATCTTTGAGTTAGATTCCCTATACCCCAAAGGTTTGAATCTAGAATACAAGATAATTCCT
The DNA here is from genome assembly GCF_050947455.1 of Rhinoderma darwinii. NCBI lineage: Eukaryota > Metazoa > Chordata > Amphibia > Anura > Rhinodermatidae > Rhinoderma > Rhinoderma darwinii. The sequence continues at coordinate 143,847,176 of NC_134690.1, forward strand.
GGACTCTGAAATCCCATTGCTGTTTTTAACATTTTTTTAATATTGTACACTTGATGGGTGATTTCTGACACATTGTGTAGCATCTATTTTTTGCATCGTCTTGTATTCCTGAGGGTCTTGATATTTTTGGAATATTTCTTACAGATTTGAGCATGTTCGTGATGGAGGTTTATTCACCACACGCCAGCGGATTTATGATCAGAACGAAGATTATAGCGGTTCCTTTCATGTTGGCATCCATCTGTATATTTTTTATGCAATGTTTTTGAGTATAGTGGTTCTTTGATTGGGTGGGCTATGGTTGATGCTCTATCATCATTATATAAATCTCGTGTTCTGTGCGGTATAGGTGTCCGACATGTTTTGTTGGACAGATATTACGAGCATTCCCTAGAAAGTCTTTTAATCACTTTGAGTGATTCGATTTATGTAGGCGAATTAACACTAAAGAGTATTTGATGACACTAACTTTTAGTGATTGATATCATGTAGTAATATGAACCTGATCCCTTCTCCTTCCGTCTGCCCTGTTCACATGTGACTTAACATCACGGAATGAAGGCTTTTTTATCATCATTATATAAATCTCGTGTTTTGTGCGGTATTATTGTCCAACATGATTTGTCGGACAGAAGTTACAAGCATTCCCTAGAAAGTTTTTGAATCACTTCGGTGATCCGATTTATGTAGGCGGTTTAACACTAAATAGTATTTGATGACATTAACTCCTAGGGATTGATATCATGTAGTAATATGAACCTGATCCCTTCTCCCTCCGTCTGCCCTGTTCACATGTGATTTAAACAGAGTGAAGGCGTTTTTAATTATTGAATTAATTTTGCCTCAAAATATACAGATATGGAGCTGCAGTATGATGGATTCTTGTTATGACTGAGGATGTCTTATATTTAACTTCTAGTGATTGATATCATGAAGTAATATGAACCTGATCCCTTCTCCCTCCGTCTGCCCTGTTCACATGTGACTTATACAGAGTGAAGACGTTTTTAATTATTGAATTAATTTTGCCTCAAAATATACAGATATGGAGCTGCAGTATGATGGATTCCTGTTATGACTGAGGATGTCTTACATTTATACATACTTTGATCACTATTTTTGATCGAACGCTGGTCTTTATTTTTTGCACAGCAGAGATGATTGATTGCTGAGCATGCACAGTAGAGCTCTGTGATCGTAGCTGGAACCTGGAGTGTGGTGAACTTTCCTCCTTCACTTTTCTATTGTAATAACAATGATTGATATATTATTGATGATGATGTATTAAAGATGTATTACACATTGTAGTTTTGCACGTTTTTGAAGATTATATAACTATTTGATGTATGTCATTAAGACTAATGTATGCTTCACCTGGGAGACCAGATTCACGATGTTCACTGGTTGGAATGGGCCATGTGATCATTTGTATTCACCCATTTATAACGATGTTTTTAGACATAATGTTAGGCTTGACAAAGACCCTTCACTCACTATGGGTCGAAACGTTGCTTGTCGTTTGTGGATGTCTTGACAATAAAACCACTTTGATGATTTGAAGACGTGTGCTGTTGTCCTACTACTTCTTTGGATATACATCGTGCTGGAGTGGGTTTGCCTGGCTTGACAGCGTGCACCGCACCATACTCGGGACTAGTGCTGCTTCAAAAATCTCCTTTTTTCTGATATCCACAGGATATGTCATAAATGTCTCTGATGGGAAAACCCCTTTAAGTAGCTGTAGTTGTGTATTAGGTGCAGTGCAGCAAGAAATCTTGTGTGTATTTTTTTCTTCCCTCATGCCTTTTGAAAAAACATATTTTCCTTCTCCATGCCTGCTGAGATGTGCTCTATGATACTTCTACTCCCACTCTTCTCTCACAGCATGAGGTCTCACAAGCACAGATACACTGCAGCTGCATCTCCCACCTCCCTAATTTTTATTTTGTGACCTAGGTGATTTCTGAGTGAGGGGTAAGCATATCATTTTCTTGTTTTGTTGTTTGACGTATAGTTTGATACTATAAACATAGAAATTATAGGTCATCAGTGACCTATGTGAATTAAAGTTGCTTCTGGTAATTTCTCATTATAAGGTTAGATGTGATTAGAGATAAGAAAATTCCCCGAAATTTGTTACGGGTCCGATTTGATTCGGTATGAATATGTTTGCCATGAATTGCAATTACTCAGATTGCCCTGAAAACTCGAGTCTGAGTTTCTGATGTCTTCTAGGACTGAAGGGGTTGGCCACTTAATGTTTATTTTCACTAATGTGTGGTAAACCGCATTATATGCCACTTACTAATATATAGTTATTAGAAGATCAGTGCCAATGTCTACCTCTGTGAAGCGCTACCCCTCTATAAGTGCAGTCTTCTCCAGTCAGTGTACACCACTCCCATTCTGAACATGGCCGCTGATGGAGGGGCATGTGACCAGGCATGTCCATCAGGAACCTCCATTGAATAACACTGCACACGGCAAGGGAACCTGCACAGTGCTGTGCATAATGCCATCCGACATTTCTCGGCAAACACCATTTTAGTCATGTGCCACAAAGCCAAAATGTTTCATATTTTGCTGTATCGAATAATTTTGAGAAAATTGGACAAATTTTAATGTGTGTAGAAACTATTAGCTCATCCCTAGATGTGATGACTCTTTAATTACCTTTATAGAGTCATGGTTTATTACACTCAAACTATACACCAAACAATTTTAACCCCTTAACGAAATATGAATGTCATGGTGCAGGGAGAGTAGTATGCAGCGGGCTCACGCTCTGAGCCCGCTCCATATCCTGCAGGTGTCAGCTGTGTTTTACAGCTGACACCGTGCACTAACGGCCAGGAACAGCGATCGCGCTGTTGCTGGCCCTTTAGCCATTTAAATGCTGAGGTCAATGGCGACTGCGGCATTTAAGCCGTTAGACAGAGGGGGCGGCTCCCTTGCACAGTGTATCGCCCCCCTCTATTACCCCAATCGCGGAGTGCCAATGGTTGTCACGGCAGCCCGGGGCCTAATCAGGGCGCCAGGTCTGCTTTCACTCTGCCTCTGACAGGGCTTAAAAGAAGCCTGAAAAAATGACTATACACTACAATACATTAGTATTGCTGTGTATTGAACCAGTGATCTGACAATCGCTGGTTCAAGTACCCTAGGGGGACTAGTGAAAAGTGTAAAATAAAATTTCATAAGGTTTTCAGTAGTGAAAATAAAAATATTAAAAGTTCAAAAAACCCCCCTTTTCCCATTTTTTTTTCTAAAGTAATGTAAAAAATAAACACAATTGGTATTGCTGCCTCCGTATAAGTCCGAACTATTACAATATAGTCTAATTTAACTCGCATGGTGAACGCCGTAAAAATAAAAAATATATAAAACGCCAGAATCACTGTTTCTTGATCAACTTAGCAGTAAAAAAATTGTAATACAAAGTGATCAAAAAGTTGTATGTACCAAAAAATGGTACCAATAGTAAAAAGAGCTTGTGCCACAAAAAAAAAATAAGCCCTCACACTGCACAATCGATGAAAAAATAAAAATATATGGCTTAAAGAATATGGCAACACAAATTTAGTTTTTTTTTTTAACAAATATATTTACTTTTAAAAAGAGTAAAATATTAAAAAAAACTATTAACTACATAAATTTGGTATTGCCAGAATCATATTGACCAGCAGAATAAAGGTAATGTGTTGTTTTTACCGCACGGTGAAAGACGTAAATATTAAACCCATAAGAAAATGGAAGAATCAGTTTTTCCAATTCCACCTCATATAGAATTTTTTTTTCAGTTTCTCAGTACATTATATGGTATTTTACATGGTGCCAATAAAAACTACAAATACTCCCATAAAAAAACAAGCCTTCACACTACTCCATTGATAGAGAAATAAAAAAAAAGTATGGCTCAAGTAAGGCGAGGGGTGAGAACGAAAATCAAAAATCAAAAAATGGTTTGGACTTCAAGGGGTTAAAAGTACCCCAATACCATGTTATAATGCTATAAGTAGCTATGTAAATGTAATAATGTTAACAATTGATGTTAAAAACTTCAGATGATCATTTTCGGAGAGTAGAGGGGGACAGCTTTTGTCATGGTAACCCTATGAGCACCAATGAAATACCACTGAAATGCTTCTGCAAAGTTATACTATATCATCTGTAAAGCCTCACTGCTCAGAGGGTTAACATACCAGAAGATGTTATCTCTGCCTATCTAAAAAAACCTGGTGTGAGAACAGTAACATACAGTTGCCCTTCTCGTGCAACGGCAGAGATCAGAGCTAGTTCCCACCCCGATCGTTTAACCCGTTAGATGTTGCAGTTAATAGCTTCCTCTGTCACCCCATCGGCACATTCAAAATGAGATTGCAGGGTGCTGATGGGTTGCAATGGCATCTGGGGGCCAAACTATGGAACCTAGATCTGCAAAGTACAGAAGCAGGGCCCAATAGGCCGCCTTTCAGTTTTACACTGGCAGGCATAATACACTACATTACAATATTGCTATATGTTATTTGAGCAATCAGAGGATTGCACAATTAAGTCCCCTAAAGGGACTAATAAAAAAAAAAGTTAATGAAATTAAAATAAAGGTTTAGGGGGGAATCAAAGTAAAAAAAAAAAAACAAGAACAATAAAAAAACTATACATTTTATTTACTCTTTCTCCTAATTAAATGATCCATCTTTTCTCCTGGAAAATCAGGTGTCTGAAAAAGGGATTAGAACGCTTGGACCCATTCAAACTGATTGTCACATACCTTCCTGCATGTTATAGAAATGCAAGTGGTGCAATACCTCAAGGCTGCTGGAGTCTGCCGGGAGAGAGCGTGCACGTGAACCCGCAACCTCAAATCCATAACCACTCTGATCGACAGTGTCTAAGGCAACTCTTAGGTGTTTGCCAGAGCCAACCGCAAGGTGGGATAGACTGCTTAGAACCTAGGTTGTCTTAACAGAGTTTAGTTTTGGATAGGAGGTGCAATGCAGGCAGACCTGAGCTGGAAACCAGACAGCCAATAGGTTAACTGAAAGTCCAAAAACGGAGTAGAAGTAATCAGACAAGCCACAGTCAAAACCAGCCAGGAGTGGATAATTAGAATAGGTAAGCAGAGGGTTAACGAGAGACAAGCCGTGGTCAGTATACACGAGGTCCAGAAAACAGAAGTGCAGTAGTAGTCAGGAGCTTGATCAGAAAACAGGAGATAGGAAAATTCACAAGCAAAGACAGGTGGGAAAAGACAGATATAAATACAACACCACAGCTGATTGGCAGAAGGGCAGAGAAGAGAGATAGGTTCAAGGTAAAAGAAGAACCGCCCAGAAGCTAGAAAGGTTGTTGTAGCAACTTTAAGGGAACAGGTGTTCTCCTAACACTGCAGTTGTCCTACTGCAGGAAACTCATGCAACAGACACATTATATGTTTTATCCAAAGCTTAGGTATCCATTCCTTTCCTTCGCTATCCTCTAGGAGACACAATTTTAGTCCCAAACGATTGGGTTCTCTTGTTGATCCTGAAAGAAAATGTGTTTAAATATTATTTAATTGATGGTTTTACATGTATTGTAGCCAGTGTATATTTGCCTCCTCCCTGGAACCATTACTTGCTCTTCATAGATTTGTGAATAAAAATCCTTCATGCCAGCTGTTTATCTTGGGAGACATAGTTTATGACAGATGTTAAAATGTGAACTCTGGAATTACTATGTGTAGAGGGGAGGCAAGTGTAAAAACCTTGCTATCTAAACTTTTTACGAAATTTGGGTAGCTGGTAGCTGCTGTTTCAATCCAAATACTAAAGGATATAGTGTTTTTTTCTTAAGCCTACATGACAAGACAAGACAAAAATGAGGGAGATAGTTTAAACCAGATAAGTCACAGTGCTTTAAATTAGTAGATTGCTGTTTTAATATGAATTACAGCTAAGAAGTGTATGGACCACATCAAATTGTTTTTAGCTTATGTGAAATTAAGAGTTAGAAAGTCATAAATTCCTCTAATTCACAATCCATAGTTTTTAGTTAAGGATGAAGACCCTTTTTTTTTTTAATTAAGTTTCTATTATTTGAGCTTTATAATTACATCTCCAAACATCATATTCCAATGATTGGGATTGTGCAGGGCCTGCAGGTTGAGGAAATTAACAAAAGACATTAAGTAACAGTGAAATATAGAACAAAAGCATAAACATTTGCTTTTTAGTAAATTTAAGAGAATAATGTATATATGTTGTTATAGATGTAGCTATATTGCTGTGGACATCCTATGGACGTGAACAACTCGTCGACGAAAGGAACGAGAGGAGGATGTCAAGAATCATTGTAACAAACAGGTAGTGCACATACACGCAAATTGCAGCAGAATACAATGCAGGTGTTCCAACTAACATGTCTGAACGCACAACTCATCAGTCCTTAGCATGGATGGGCTATAACAGTTATATAACAGCTATAACAGCAGTTCAAGTGCCATTACTGTCTAAGAGAAACAGAAAGGCAGGACTACAGTGTGCAAAAGTGCACAAAAATTGGATCTCTGAGGAGTGGAAAACGATGATTCATTGTAATGGCAGGAAGGAGGTGAAGGGAAAGTGAGCCCTAATCTACCCACCGCCCTGTCCCTGCCTACTTGCAACGACCCGCCCTAGGCGACGAGGTACAACTGGGCGGCGGTCCCTACGCTGGCTAAGTGCACTGGAAGACAAACGGGGAACACGCAAGGGAAGGGGCAGTAGCCACGGAACGCCACGAGGAAACGGGGCGGCGAACGAACAGTCAGGACCAGGACGAAGTGAGTACACCCGAGCGGGCACGGAGACAGAAGCAAGCCAGGGCAAGCAAAGCAGGTCAAGCAGAACTGCAGCAAGGCAGAAGCACGGCAGAAGCAGGCTGGAGCAAGCAGCAGTGGGGCCAGGAATCCAAAAGAATTACAAGCACTGAGGGAGAGCACAGGGCAGGTAATAAAGGGCAGGGGGCGGAGCTAACTCCGAGAGACCAGGCCGCGATAGGCTCTCCCACTCCTGAGCCTGCCACCCTGGTTGGTGGGAGATGGTGTCAGTCGAACAGGTCTGGCCTCAGGTGTGGATTGATTAATCCCAGGAGTATAGCTAGATGAAGTACCTGGCAGATCCCTAACATTCATATTTCTGTTGCACCATTCTGATGGGAGGGTCAGAATTTGGCACAAGCAGCCTGAATCGCTGAACTTTTCCTGTAAGGTGTTAAAAGATCAGGCTGGTGGAGGTTGAGTAATGGTATGGGGAAAATTATCTTGGAACACCCTGGTTTCTCTGTAACCTGTGGATGGACATTTGAACAGTAGAGCTTTCCTAAGCATTGTGGCCAACCTAATTCATCCCTTCATGGTACATAGTTACCCTATGGCAGAAAGACACTTTAGCGGCAGCTGTGAGTGGAAAATATTCCACGACAAAATGCAGTTCTGAGGGCCAAAGAAGGTCCAACCTGCTACTAGATGAATGTCTCTACATATTCATCATATTTACTGCTTACTCTAATTAAATCTATGGCATCTTATATAGATGACATCCTGGCTATATTGTGGGCACAAAAGTAACTTGTTCTCCAATCTCAATCTATATCACATATAGAAACTGCAGGAACATGGAGGACATTATATTGCAGTAATGAGCCATGTGTCTGAGAATCCAGCACAGGGGTGAAATATACATTTTACCAGCAGCTGCTGCACATCTATGTGTGTCTGCTTTTCTTACTCTGCTCCTGCTCCCTCCTTCCTCTCCCTTCTCCATAGATTTTTATGGGCAGCGTCTGTGTCTTTGTCTCCTTCTCTTCTCCTGTTCCCTCCTCCCCCTCCCCTCTCCATAGACTTCTACTGACAGTGTATTTCCCTCTTTCTACTACCGCCTGCTACCCCCCCCCCCTTTTCCAAAGAATTGTATGGGCGAGTGTGTCTGTGTATCTCTTATTCTGCTCCCTCCTCCTGCTTCCCCTCCCCTCACCAAAGGCTTATATGGGCAGCATATCTGTGTCTGGCTCACTCTCTACTCCCTTCTCCTGCTCCCCCTCCCCTTTCCATTGACTTCTATTGACAGTCAGTGAAGAGACACACTCCAACTTCCTGCAGTCTGTCTCCTCTGTTCTGTAACTAGAGACAGATTTTGCTTGACAACAGGGGGTGAACACCTGATTTCAGGAAGGGAGACACCTAGTGGAAGTAACTTCAGACACAGTAAATTAAATTAGTAAGTAAATTACACAAAAACACAGTAAGTAAATGACACAATAAATCTATATCAGGTATACTATTAGATTAGCATAAGGTGACCAAGATGGAATACGAAATTTGTGTATTGGCAAATTGTAAATCACAAGGTCTTGTATGCCTGGTTACATGTTCTTTCCCAATAAGGTACTGTATGTGGGCGAAATAAAAAAAAGAAGATATTGGTGATATAATGCAAAAAAAAACCTGCTACTCAGCACCTCTTAAACAAACTGAAATAAATGTGCAGATGCACATCTGTTGTGACTGCAGTATAAAGTAAACAAACAGAAGGATACAGCAGCACTCCCTAGCCTAAACAGATTCTCAACTTTCCTCAGTCTAGGCCTACAAACTTGGTTGTGCACTAATCTAATCTCCTCTCCTATGGAGAAACGCTCCTTGATGACGTTTCAATATATTCATGATCACAAGCAAATAAAGCTGACTTCTGGCACTTTCAAGGACAACCAAAGATGCGCCAAATTTTTTAAGAGGTATGAAAATTAGTTTAACACTAGCGTTTGAAACACCAGCCTTAATATATTTCTTCCCAGTGTACTAGAAAAATAAAATATAGTCTCCCTCACCTGGTGTGCAAAGGAGAAATTCATACTGGTACAAGTAAAGCAGAGGCGTAGCTAGGTTCTCCACCACCCGGGGCAAAGATTCAGTTTGGCGCCCCCCCCCAACCTCTTTCCCGACATCTTCTTCCCCCTTGCCATGTTTGTTTTCTTTACCAATCAATGACGTGTCATTTCTTTTCCACATTTTTTCTTATGTAACTCGAACATAAAAACATTTGTACATTTTACAAGCAATATAGTTCTATACACAATACCAGGACCAAGCTCATTACATATATACGTCAACAGAACCAAGCTCATTACATATATACAGCACCAGAACTAAGCTCAGTACATAAATCCAGCATCAGAACCAAGCTCAATACATATATACATCCACAGAACCAAGCTCAGTACATATATACAGCTCCAGTACCAAGCTCTGTACATATATACCGCACCAGAACAAAGCTCATTACATATATACAGCACCAGAACCCAGCTCATTACATATATACAGTACCAGAACAAAGCTCATTACATATACACAGTACCAGAACCAAGCTCAGTACATAAATACAGCTCAAGAACCAAGATCATTACATATATACAGCACCAGAACAGAGCTCAGTACATAAATACAGCTCCAGAACCAAGCTCAGTACATAAATACAGCCCCAGAACCAAGCTCAGTACAAAGATACAACACCAGAACAAATACAGCTCAATTTAGTGCAACCCCTGCCGTATAGGTTTGCACTAAATTGTTTTCAGCTCCCAGCATGGCCCGAACAATGGTAAGGATATGCTGGGAGTTGCTGTTTCAATAAAAAAAATCATATGATAATCATACCACCCATCATCTTGCTGCAGATCATACAGTGATTACAGTACTGATTAGAGGCAGAATAAACATTTACATTAAGTGACTCACCGGTGATGTCTCAGATTCTAGTTATTTTTCCCCATCCGGTCCAGACCTCTATGATGACTTCTCCCGGTCACAGACAATACATTCAGCTTCTCACTTTTCAAACATTTCTACACCTATAAACAAAGATAAAGTTCTCATTATACCACACACTATGCCCCTAAATATAATAGCGCCATACACTGCACCTCTAATTATAATAGCACCATACACTGTGTCCCACATACACACCGTGCCCCCTGTAGATAGTGCCTGCCATAGAGCCCCCTGTAGATAGTGCCCCCCATAGAGCCTACCCCTGTATATAGTGTCCCTCATATAGCTTCCCCTATAGGGCTCCACAGATAGCCCTACCCTATATATAGCCCCCCTGTAGATATAGCCCACCCCTGTATATAGTGCTCCACATATTGCCCACCCCTGTATATAGTACTCCACGGATAGCCTGACCCTTTATATAGCCCCCTGTAGATATAGCCCACTACTGTATATAGTGCTCCACATATAGCCCACCCCTGTATATAGTGCTCCACATATAGCAAAGTATATAGCCCCCCTGTAGACAAAGCCCCCCCATAGATAAAGCCCCCCATAAATAAAGCTCCCCTGTAGATAAAGCCACACCCGTAGATAATGTCACACTTTTTTATTAGGATAAAAAAACAAACTATACAAACTCACCTTAATCCCGTTCCCACGCCGTCCGCAATGGAGACCTGCTCTCTTCTGCGCAGGTCTCCAGGGATTGAACGATGCAAGCAGCGCGATGACGTGATCGCGCTGCTTGAGTCTACGAAAGGCGCTGATTGGCAGGGCAGAATGACTGTCACGAGCAATGGGTTTGTGGACCCACGAGGCCGCTCCGCCGTAGCGGGGAGGCAGCTGACCAGGTCACAGTCTGTGTGAAAGTAGATAGCAGACAGTAATGTTTAGGTACCTGTAATAGTCCGGACGGTGACTGTTGCCTCAGCACGGATGGAGACAGGTGCGGAAAGTGGCGCCAAACGTGGTACTTGATGTGGCAGATGACACTTGACGTGGCAGATGGCACTTGACGTGGCAGATGACACTTGAACACGGGTAGGCACAGGAACAATGCGGAATACAGGAACGGTAACAGGGCACGGGTAACAGCAGGAACGGGAGACACTAAGGGACCATTTGCGAGACAGACAGGGAAAGACTAACAACGCTCAGGCAAGGATCAGAAGGGATGGGGCATTCTTATAGAGCAGGGAATCACGTGGGTTAATAATCATTGATTCCATGTGCGCGCGCTGGCCCTTTAAGAGCGGGCGCACCCTACGGGATCCGGCCGGATGGAGCGGAAGCGAGCGCTGGCATCTCCTAAGAGGGAGACGGAGGCCAGCGCTCACAGATCCATGGCTGCGGGCGTCGGGAGGTGAGTGAACGCTACAGTATCCCCCCTCTTACGCCCCCTCTTCTTGGGGCCAGAGTGAGAGAGGAACTTTTTAATAAGAGCAGGAGCACTGAGGTTCTCTTCTGGCTCCCAGGACCTCTCCTCAGGACCAAACCCTCTCCAGTCCACAAGATAGAAAGTCCTTCCTCCTACCCTCTTGCGGTCCAGGATCTCCTTTACCTCGAATACATCGGAAGGGCCGCTGGAAGCAACTGTGGAACTAGAGGTCTTGCTGTAGCGGTTCAGGACCACTGATTTCAGGAGGGACACATGGAAGGAGTTAGGGATTCTGAGGGTAGGGGGCAGCCGCAGCTTATAGGAAACAGGGTTAATTTGTTGCAGGATCTCGAAAGGACCAAGGAACCTGGGAGCAAACTTGTATGAAGGCACCCTCAAGCGAATGTTTCGAGAGGACAGCTAGACTTTAGTCCCAGGAAGATACTGAGGCGGCTCTCTTCTTTTGGTATCTGCCTTACGCTTCATGCGTTCGACCGCCTGCAAAATAGAGGTCCGGGTCTGTTGCCAGATTTGCAGGAAGTCCCCATATGCAGAGTCAGCAGCGGGTACCTGAGATGAAGTCGACACTGGAAGAGGAACTCTGGGATGTTGACTGTACACGATGTGAAACGGAGTGGAGGTGGTGGACTCACTTGTGTGGTTGTTATATGAAAACTCTGCCCATGGAAGAAGCTGTACCCAGTTATCGTGCTGTGAGGAAATGAAGTGGCGGAGGTAATTTTCCATGATCTGGTTGATCCTCTCAACTTGCCCATTGGACTGGGGGTGATAGGCAGAGGAAAAGTCCAAACTCACATCCAGGAGTTTACAGAGGGCTCTCCAGAACTTGGAGGTAAACTGAACCCCCCGGTCGGACACAATGTGAAGAGGCAAGCCATGCAAGCGGAAGATGTGCTGAATGAAGAAGCTTGCTAGTCGAGGAGCAGAGGGTAGGCCGGTTAGCGGGATAAAATGTGCCATCTTAGAGAACCGGTCCACCACCACCCAGATGGTGTTGCATCCTGCTGAGAGAGGAAGGTCCATGACGAAGTCCATAGCGATGTGCTGCCAGGGGGCACTGGGTACAGGCAGGGGTTGAAGCAGGCCGGCAGGCTTGCTGTGAGCCACCTTGTTAGAGGCACACACCGTGCAAGCAGAGACAAAGTCCAGAACATCTTTAGGTAGCGTGGGCCACCAGAAGTGACGAGCGACCAGGTCTTGGGTTTTACGGACACCAGCGTGCCAAGCCAGTTTAGAACTGTGTCCCCAGCGGAGAATTCTTTTTCTGTCAGCCAACCGAACAAAAGTTCTCCCTGGAGGAATATCTCTAAGCTGCAGAGGATTGGCGGTGACAACGCAGGATGGGTCTATGATCGTCTGAAGGGACTCCACCGTGTCTTCCGTTTCGAATGATCTGGACAGGGCAGCGCCCTCCAGAAGATGTCTCCACTCCTCCAGGGCCAACTTGATAGCCAGTAGCTCCCGATCTCCAATGGAATAATTGCGCTCAGCAGAGAAAAATAGTCTTGAGTAGTAGCCACACACTACTGCCTTTCCTTTGGAGCTCCTCTGGAACAGAAGTGCGCCTGCACCAACAGAGGAAGCGTCCACCTCCAGTGAGAACTGCCGAGATATGTCAGGGTGATGGAGGATCGAAGCTGAAGTGAAGGCTTTCTTGAGGCTAATGAATGCGGACTCTGCCTCTGGAGTCCACACCTTGGCGTTCACACCCTTCTTGGTAAGGGTAGAGATGGGGGCCGTCAGAGAAGAAAAGTTCGGAATGAACTGCCGGTAGAAATTGGCGAAACCAAGGACCTTGAGGACGTGGCCATTCCAGGACAGACTTTAACTTCTCAGGGTCCATCTTAAGGCCTTGATCCGAGATGACATAGCTCAGGAAGGGCAGAGACCTCTTTTCAAAGGTGCATTTCTCTAACTTGGCATACAAGCGATTCTCTCTTAGTCGCAGAAGAACTTGACGAACGTGCCTCCGATGGGTCATCAGATCTGGGGAGAAGATTAGAATATCATCGAGATAAACTACAACACATGTATAGAGGAGATCTCGGAAGATGTCATTAACGAACTCCTGAAATACTGCGGGAGCGTTACACAGTCTGAAGGGCATCACTCGGTATTCGTAGTGCCCATCACGGGTGTTAAATGCCGTCTTCCATTCGTCACCCCGGCGAATCCGGATTAGATTATAGGCCCCTCACAGATCTAGCTTGGAAAAAATTTTGGCTCCTCGTATGCGATCAAACTGCTCGGAAATGAGTGGCAACGGGTACTTGTTCTTGACCGTGATCTGATTGAGACCACGGTAATCAATGCAGGGTCGGAGAGATCCATCTTTCTTTTTAACGAAGAAGAATCCTGCCCCGGCCGGGGAGGAAGATTTTCGAATAAAACCCCTCTCCAAGTTCTCCTTGATATAGGCTGACATCGATAAAGTCTCTGGCAAGGAGAGAGGATATACTCGTCCACGGGGAAGAGAAGCATTGGGAACCAGTTCAATGGGACAGTCATAATTCCGATGTGGAGGCAACGTCTCAGCCTCTCGTTTGCAGAAGACATCCGCAAAACTGGCATACTGAGGAGGTAGATTGGAGAGTGACTGCGGCAGAGGGGGCACAACAGGACGGACTTGTGACAGGCAATGGCTATGGCATCTGGAACCCCATTGAAGAACTTCTCCAGAACTCCAGTCGAGTGTCGGGGCGTGTAGACGGAGCCATGGCAGACCCAGCAGGATAGGATTGATAGCCTTGGGTAGTACCAGGAAGGAGATCTGTTCTGAGTGAAGAGCTCCGACCCGTAATGTCACCGGCTCAGTGATGAGCATGATTGGATCAGGCAGCGGTAGACCATTCACAGAGGCAACTGCCAGGGGTCTCTCCAGACGGACTGTGGGTAGTTGAAACCGATCCACTAGATCTTGGTGGATAAAATTAGCAGCCGCTCCAGAGTCAAGATAGGCGGAGGAAGGATGTGATGCCTGTCCGGTGACGATGGCCACAGGTATCGATAATTTGGAAGAGGTTTTAACGTTTGGAGATGTTCCACCTAGAGTTGCCTCTCCAACCAACCCTAGGTACTGGAGTTTCCCGGTTTCTGTGGGCATTGACGCACAAAATGACCCTTGAGGCCGCAATACATGCAAAGTCCAGAGGAGCGTCTGCGCTGCTTCTCCTGTTCAGATAACCGGGCTCTGTCTACCTGCATGGGTTCCTCAGGTAGCGCACTAGGAGTGAACAATTGTGGTCTCTGGGCAGGGGGTGCTGGTCTGTGGACCCGGCTCTCCTGACGAACCTCTTGAGAGCGCTCCCGGATTCTCATATCAACCCGGGTGGCTAACAGGATGAGGGCATCCAAGGTAGAAGGAAGGTCGCGGGCTGCCAGTTCGTCCTTGATGTGAGAGGACAGTCCCTGCCAGAAGGTCGCCACCAGTGCCTTATTGTTCCATGCCAGCTCGGCTGCTAGGGTACGGAAGGAGATTGCATACTCCCCTACTGTGGAGCCTTCTTGCTTGAGGGTCAACAGAGTGGCTGCGGCAGAGGATGTTCGACCCGGCTCCTCGAACACGGCACGAAAGGACTGCAGGAACAAGGCTAGGTACGCGGATACAGCACCTTGTTGCTCCAAGATTGGGGTTTGCCCATGCGAGGGCCTTGCCAGTGAGGAGGGAGATAATGAACGCTACTTTAGCCTCCTCGGAGGGGAAGAGATGAGGCCGTAGCCTAAAGTGCACCGTGCATTGATTAAGAAATCCTCGGCATGCTCTGGGATCACCGTCATAGCGAGGAGGAAGAGGCAGAGGAAATGAGGATCCGGAACAAACAGGGGGAGCAACAGGCAGTGGCACGGCAACAGCTTCTGGAGGAAGATCCGGGGGTGGAACAGCGAGTAGATCCAGGCGGACCAGAATAGAATTCACCGCCTCAAGGAGTTGATCCTGACGAGTGCGTAGGTCATGCATCTCCGTCTGAATTTTCTGTACTGGGGTCTTGGGCTGGCCAGCGGGTTCCATGGCCTGAGCGTACTGTCACGGGCAATGTGTTTGTGGACCCACTAGGCCGCTCCGCCGTAGCGGGGAGGCAGCTGACCAGGTCACAGTCTATGTGAAAGTAGATAGCAGACAGTAATGTTTAGGTACCTGTAATAGTCCGGACGGTGACTGTTGCCTCAGCACGGATGGAGACAGGTGCGGAAAGTGGCGCCAGACATGGCGGGCAGTATCCGATGAGCCGATGGTACTTGACGTGGCAGATGACACTTGACGTGGCAGATGGCACTTGACGTGGCAGATGGCACTTGACATGGCAGATGGCACTTGACGTGGCAGATGACACTTGAACACGGGTAGGCACAGGAACAATGCGGAATACAGGAACGGTAACAGGGCACGGGTAACAGCAGGAACGGGAGACACTAAGGGACAATTTGCGAGACAGACAGGGAAAGACTAACAACGCTCAGGCAAGGATCAGAAGGGCTGGGGCATTCTTATAGAGCAGGGAATCACGTGGGTTAATAATCATTGATTCCATGTGCGCGCTGGCCCTTTAAGAGCGTGCGCGAGCGTGCGCGCGCACCCTACGGGACCCGGCCGGACGGAGCGGAAGCGAGCGCTGGCATCTCCTAGGAGGGAGACGGAGGCCAGCGCTCACAGATCCATGGCTGCGGGCGTCGGGAGGTGAGTGAACCCGACGGCCCACGGCCATGGGCGCTACAATGACTTTCTGGTACCCTGCTTCAGAATTAGTTTGACAGCGGGACATACCCCCGGCCGCCTGGGACAGCGGGACACTGCCCGGAATCCGGGACTGTCCGGCTGAATCCGGGACAGTTGGGAGGTATGAGATAGATAATAGATAGATAGATATGAGATAGATAGATAGATAGATAGATAGATAGATAGATAGATAGATAGATAGATAGATAGATACAAAAATAGAATCCAGCAGCACAGGCCTAAATGAAAGGGGGTGCAAGCCTTAGGGAACTGTCCCTCTAGTCAAAAAGAAGTAAATAGGCAGCACTCAGAAAATCTTATAGTGAAAAAAGAGGGTGCTTTATTGACCCCAAAAGTGGAACGTTCCGGCTCACACAACCTGAGCCTTTCCCAAGCTTGAGAAAAACTCAGTGTCACGAAGCAGGGTGTGGACCCACTGGGCCGTACCGCGTAGCGGGATGGCAGCTGGCCAAACAGGTAAGTGCATACCTGAGGCAACGTAGACAGTAGCGAGGCAGGCATGTCCTGGACCAGGCAGCAGAAAGACGTCAGGTGAGGAGTAGCAAATCAAGCGAGACTGAAGCACAGCACGGCAACAGTATAGCACGGCACTGGAACTGGGTAACACGGAAAACAGGATACGGGATACAGGAACAAGGTACACTGGGAAACTGGAAGACACTGGGAGACCATTAGCACGACAAACTTCGAATAACAAACAACGCTCTGGCAAAGAGCAAGAGGGCAGAGACCTTTTTATAGCCCGGGGCATCCTGGGCTAGATTGCAGACTTCCTGCAAAATGCGCACACTAGCCCTTTAAGACCATGCGCGCGCCCGCCGGACATAGTCTCGATGTCCGGAAGTGAGTGCCGGCGCCTCACAGGAGGACGACGCTGCATGCAGGTAAGATGTCCATGGCCATGGTTGTCGAGGTTTAAGTCAGAACGACGGACTGTGGCCAAAGACGTTACACTCGTTGTGTGAGCAGAGATGTCGCACATTTGGGGGTCAATAAAGCACCCTCTTTTTCCCCACTATAAGCCTTTGTGAGTGCTGCCTATTTACTGCTTTACTGTAGATAGATAGATAGATAGATAGATAGATAGATAGATAGATAGATAGATAGATAGATAGATAGATAGATAGATAGATAGATAGATAGAGGGGGGGTGGATACACACTGCATGACTGAACTGTCTGTCGCATTGTATATTGAATATGGCTTCAAGTTACAATGGTCCAGGAGAGACCATTGCATGTTAAAAATATTGTAACCTGAGGCCATTGTAACTTGAGAAACCACTCTATGTATGTCTTAGGTTATATAGTGTTTTATAGGTTATGGTATAGAAGTTATGCCTTAATAATAGGAGCTTTATTAATTCTTTAGTGATTTTTTTATTTTTGTTTTATGTTAAAAGTACCCTACCAATTTGGAATTTGATCTCTCCGAACCAGATAAATTGCTTGGCACATTGATTTTGTACATTGCAGTTGGCAAAGTAATATTTCATGGCTGTGTACTAACCTCATCACAATGTATCATTACAAGTCCTAAAACCTAAAACAGATAACTAACACAGAGTTAACCATAATTTGAGACCAAATTGCAGCATTAAAGTGGCTCACCGGTGACTTCATTGCTTCTCTATGTGAAATAACGTTGCGAGTGACCTTGTAAAAATTGTTAAGATATGCCAAGCAAGTCCATAGGCTATACTGGGCCCGATGTATGCCAAAAGGGTGTCTTTTCGGCATACAGATGTAGCCATCTTTATCTTGACTCTTAACGTATTTAATACACAGTGGTAAGAAACTTTAACTTGACTTTTTCAATGATTTTTCAATGGCTTTTGTTGAGTGATAACACGTTGCAGCAAGTTATCAGAGTCAAGATAAACTTGGCTACATCTGTATGTTCGGATGATATGTATCGGAACCCTTTTTATTTTACTGTTTGGAAAGTGTAGATTACAAAAGAATATATACTGTGCTGTATATGTTTATTCACAATTTAAGTCAATAGGTAACATATACAACGTTATGACATACTGTTGCATACATTTTGGTAAAAACAAGATGTGAACAGAGCCTTACTAGCCTTACTCTAAAATATTTATTATATATATTGGAATTAGACATAATTAGGCCCTGTATTATAAAATAAGCAGCTATTATAAACGACAAAAGAAAAATAAAGGGAAATGAAAAGCTACCTGGGGTTGCAAAATACCATGACCTAAATATATAGTCCAGTTACATGAAAAATGTGAATAAAAGTACTTTCCAGATTAAAAACTGTGGAGAATGGAGTCATTTTACAACAATCTTCTTATTGTCATCTAACAGCCTTTAGTTCTAGACTGTTTTCAAAGAATAATCAAATGTCTTTGATTTTTAATGTTACAATAAAATATAATTAAAATCTCCCAGGAAATTTTCCTTTATCTCATAGCGTTTAATTCTCAGAGCAGCTTTTTCTCTGCTCTGAACAAGAGATCTATAAGCCCTAATTTCATTTGAAATATTGTTTCTTTTCATGAATCTCATTTATTCTTAGAATTTGCAGTAAAAACTTGACAATTTAAAGGCACATTATTTCTCTCAAACCAGGCAATCATATAGCAAAATGGCGTTGTATGAAGTGCTTAAGTTATGTAATAATAAAGAAGATACAAAGATTTAGATTAAAAAAAATATACCGGCACTTCTTTACTTGTCTCAAGTAACATACTAGTACACCTGTAATTGACAGAAAATATTAAGATTTATAATAACATAAGTTCCATGGCTACAAGTTGTATGTGTGCAACATATTTCCCTAGAGATTACATGAACTTTTTGGTACAGTCCTAAGGCTCTGAAAATGAGTACAACATAATCATAATAATTTGCTGCTCTCTTCTTGGTGTGCAGGTTTAATAATAGAAGTAGAACATGTGAAGGTCCAGAGCCCAAGGAATCAATTACCTGGCATAGAAATAGTTGTACATCACAAATTCAATTTCTCGTTAGGGTGCTTTAAAGAGACCTACCAGAAGAAATGATAAAAATACCTTCGTGTATTAAAGTTACCGGCCCAAAGCCTGAGTATTAACTATAGAGAGAGTCTGAAAAAGAAAAAAATCACACAGAGCCTTTATTGCTCCTAAGTGGCGTAATAAGATCTATGAGGGAAATGAGAGTAGAGACTTTAGATGATGTGGAGGAGGGGTGTATGGCATTGGGAATTTTAAGTGTATCGAGTGATTTTGAGGATAATCATATTTTCTTCACATATCATGCAATTGCTTACAGGTCATAAGGGGTTAAAATTTGTTTAGAGTGGTTTCTGTGTTTGCAGGTTCTAGTCTGCATATGCAATATATTGAATGCAGTAGGCAGTTAAAGAGGCTCTGTCACCAGATTTTGCAACCCCTATCTGCTATTGCAGCAGATCGGCGCTGCAATGTAGATTACAGTAACGTTTTTATTTTTAAAAAACGAGCATTTTTGGCCAAGTTATGACCATTTTTGTATTTATGCAAATGAGGCTTGCAAAAGTACAACTGGGCGTGTTGAAAAGTAAAAGTACAACTGGGCGTATATTATGTGCGTACATCGGGGCGTGTTTACTACTTTTACTAGCTGGACGTTGTGACTAGAAGTATCATCCACTTCTCTTCAGAACGCCCAGCTTCTGGCAGATCACGCTGTGACGTCACTCACAGGTCCTGCATCGTGTCAGACGAGCGAGGACACATCGGCACCAGAGGCTACAGATGATTCTGCAGCAGCATCGGCGTTTGCAGGTAAATCGATGTAGCAACTTACCTGCAAACGCTGATGCTGCTGCAGAATCAACTGTAGCCTCTGGTGCCGATGTGGCCGACACGATGCAGGACCTGTGAGTGACGTCACAGATCTGCACTGCCAGAAGCTGGGCGTTCTGAAGAGAAGTGGATGATACTTCTCATCAGAACGCCCAGCTAGTAAAAGTAGTAAAAACGCCCCGATGTACGCACATAATACACGCCCAGTTGTACTTTTACTTTTCAACACGCCCAGTTGTACTTTTGCAAGCCTCATTTGCATAAATACAAAAATGGCCATAACTTGGCCAAAAATGCTCGTTTTTTAAAAATAAAAAACGTTACTGTAATCTACATTGCAGCACCTATCTGCTGCAATAGCAGATAGGGGTTGCAAAATCTGGTGACAGAGCCTCTTTAACCCCTTAATGACCGGGCCATTTTGCACGTTAATGACCAAGGATTATTTTTTGTTTTTCCACGGTCGCATTCCAAGAGTCGTAACTCTTTTTTTATTCCGTCGACATAGCCGTATAAGGGCTTTTTTTTTCCGGGACGAGTTGTATTTTGTAATTGTACCATTTTTAGATGCTTATAACATATTGATTAACTTTTATTAACTTTATTTTAGGAGAGAATTGAAAATAAGCAGCTATTCCAGCATTAATTTTCACGTTATAAATTTACGCCGTTTACTATGCAGCGTAAATAACATGTTAACTTTATTCTATGGGTTGGCACGATTACGGGTATACCAAATATGTAAAGGTTTTATATGTTTTTTCTACGTTTGCACAATAAAAACCCTTTTAGAAAAAAATTACTTGTTTTTGCATCGCCGCATTCCAAGAGCCGTCATTTTTTTATTTTTCCGTCGATGTGACCGTACGTGGGCTTGATTTTTGCGGGACAATGTGTAGTTTTCATTAGTACTATTTTGGGGTACATAGGACTTATAGATGAACTTTTATTTTATTTTTTATGGGGGGAATGGGAGAAAAGAGAGAATTTTGCCGTTGTTTTTTGCGTTTTCTTTGGACGCCGTTCATCCGGCGGTTTAATTAATGTGTTCATTTTATTGGTCAAGTTGTTACGATCGCGGGGATACCATATATGTGTATGTGTGATTTGTTTTGACCGTTTTATTAAATAAAACCACTTTTTGGGGCAAAAAAGTAGTTTTATTTGACTTTGACTGTAATTTTTTTTATTTTTTTTTTCACAAACTTTATTTAACGGTTTTACTATTTTTTTTTTAGTCCCACCAGGGGACTTCACTATGCGATGTGCAGATCGCATATATAATGCTTTGGTATACTTCGTATACCAAAGCATTATTGCCTGTCAGTGTAAAACTGACAGGCAACCTGTTAGGTCATGCCTCTGGCATCGCCTAACAGGCAGATGCTGAAGACAGACCTGGGGGTCTTTGTTAGACCCCCGGCTGTCATGGAAACCCGACGGCGACCCGCGATTTGTTTGCGGGGGCGCCGATCGGGAGACAGAGGGAGTTCCCCCTTCTGTCAAACACATTAAATGCCGCTGTCACTGTTGACAGCGGCATTTAATGGGTTAAACTGCCGGAATCGGCGCGTGCTTCGATTCCGGCAGTTGCAGCAGGAGCCAGGCTGAGTATAACAGCCGTGCTCCTGCCGCTGATCGCGTGGGTAAACTGTCAGTACCCGCGCGATCACAGGACGGATATATCCGTCCTCCTGCGCGAACTAGCAGCTGCTGAGGACGGATATATCCGTCCTTCGGCGTTAAGGGGTTAAGCTTAGCTTAACCACCAACTTGTGCCAGATAACAAAGGTTTCCTGTAGACCCAACATAATATACTGTAGGTCATAAGTTGATCTGGTAAACAGCTCCTGATACTCTGTCTAAGATATATGCTTGTCATCTTAGGCCTCATTCACACGAGCGTGTCTGATTTGCGGGCGCAAAAAACGTGCCGTGTTTAACGCATATGACTGTCCATATGGCATCGGTGTGATTTCTATGTAGCATCAGATTTTCTCGTCCGTGTTTCGCACTTCCTGGTTTTCCTTTTCTTTTCTCTGCATTTCTTTAGCAACTGATGCATGAAACATGGACAGAATACAGATGTCGTCCGTGTGCTGTCCGGTGTTTTTACGGACCCATTGACTTAAATGGGCGACGAGGTCCACAAAAATTGACCAGAATAGGACATGCAGTGAGTTTCACGCAACGGACACACGCTCTGTGAAAAAACATGGTAGTGTGAATGGCCACATTGAAATGCATTGTCACTGTGCTGTCTGTTGTTAAAGCGGATGACACACGGATGTGGAATACGCTCGTGTGAATGAGGCCTTAGTGTTAATTGATCCACATACCTATATACCATTGTTATATTAGCATACACATATATAAATATTGTGCTTTGAGGCATAACAGGCAGAGCTCAATCAGAGTACCCAGTGTGCCAGTCCGCCACCAGAGGCATGTAGGCTCTCGACCACAGCGGGTGTTGGCAATTTCAACCCCAATATCTACCACTGTGAAGCCTTGCAGGAAGCTAAATATATATATTTTTTTTAAATAAACATCTTTTCCCATTGTATTTGTGTAAGTCATGGCTGAACTGATATTGTCTATTTTTTAGAAAACTCACTGTTGTTGTTTTTTTCTATTTCGTTCGGAAGGGGCATAGTATTAAATAAGTTAAATTTGACATTTGATATGTATGTAATCATGAAAACTTTTCTCGTAAAATCTTAATAAAAAACACTGATATAAATAAATAGAGACCCTGATTACAACATATCCTCTAGTGATTTCTGTCAGGTGAAGTATTGGCATGAATACCCTATTTTCTAAGAAACCATGGTAGTAGTGATGTCTACCAATATGTTAATACTTCATTGAAATGGGGAACATCAACATAGTGAATAGGGAACATTAATATAGTCAAAAGGGAAGGTCCTCGTAGAGTTGTATAGATTGTTTTAGAGGGCTACTTTACCAAAGGACAAATAGGACAATCTGCACTACACATCATTTCAGTTGCAACTCTTCAAAACATTGATAAGTATTTGTTGCTGGCTTTAACTTGAAGAGTTCATGACAGCCGGGTTTTTATAAAAAAAATTCTTAAACTTAAATGTTCTTAAACTAAACTGTAGTTACTGACACTTTATATCATTGAAAAAGATAGTGTCAAGTTTTCTCCAAGCTGCTGCAGTCTATCATTTTAACAAAAGTTGGCTTCACAGAAAGATACAATCTTTTAGATTAGTGAAAATACATTTTGAGTGGAATCTGAAATTTTTTGTCAAATTTCAGATTTAGCATTTTATCATACTGCAGAATATATGAATTTTGTGACTAAAGACCATACAATTGTTGAAGCTATTTAAAGTTTGAAAGATGTAAGGTACTGAACAGAAAGTAACTAGGAAATTCCTATGTCCTTATAAGTTATTAAAGCACATATCCAAGTTCCCCTTATTCCTTCAAACTAGTACCTTAAAAACATACCAGACATCTAAACAGCTCAATATAATAAGACCCAGAGACATAGCAAGGGGGGCAACCGGGTCACTTGCCCCAGGCACATTCAAGGAGAGATTGTTAGGGGGTGCAGGATGAGGGTCACTTAAAGTCCTGACTTCCCCCTCCATCCATCTTGTAATGTGTATGTATGTGTGTAATGTTTGTAACTATATTCGTGTATAATGTGTATGTACAGATGTAGCCATCTTTATCTTGACTTTTAACGCGTTAAATACACAGTGGCAAGATCCTTTATCTTAACTTTTTCAATGGCTTTTCAATGGCTTTTGTTGTGTGATCTCATGCTGCAGCAAGTTATCAGAGTTAAGCTAAAGATGGCTACATCCATATGTGTGCAATGTGTGTATGTGTGTATTGAAAGTGTGGTATAACACTATTATGTATAATATGTGTGTGGTATAGTAGTACTATTTGTTTCTGATATAGCACCACTATGTATGTATTATTGTAGCTGTATACAAATTGCAGCTGTAGTTCGGCCTCTGTAAATAGTAAGGCATTTTGACACTTTTTTTTTTAACTATGCATTGCCACTTCTAAATGTTAACAAACTGTTCAAGCAAAGTTGAAAGCATACAATTGTTTAAAATGTCTTGGTATGCTGAAGTATTAAGATTTCCCTTCACTGGAACTAAGGGACCTAGGCCAACCCCTAAAAAAACATCCCCAAAGCATTATTCCTCCTCCACCAAACTTCACAGTTATACAATGCAGTCAGGCTGGTAACATTATTCTGGCATTCGCCAAACCCTAACTCGACTGCCAGATAGAAAAGCGTGATTCATCACTCCACACAATACGTTTCCACTGCTCCAGAGTCTAGTGGCGGCGTGCTTTACACCACTCCATCCAACGTTTGCCATTGTGCTTGCTGATGAAAGGCTTGCATGAAGCTGCTCGGCCATGGAAATCCAGCTAAATAAAGCTCCCGGCATGCAGTGTTTGTGCGGATGTTAATGCCAGAGGAGGTTTGGAACTCTGCAGTTATTGAGTCAGAGTGTTGGCGATTTTTATGCACTATATGCCCCAGCAATCGCAACCTAACTTTATAACTATGTGTCCTGCCTCTTAATGGCTTAGTCGATGTGGTTTCTAGGAGCTTCCACTGTGCCATAATACCATTCAGTGGCAGATTAAGTGTACCATGGGCCCTGGGCTGTTGACACAACTTGGCCCCCTCCTTCCCCCTCATACGCAATTCAAACCCGCCAACCCGCTGACACTCTACCCGTCAGTGGCATTGACCTGACGGATACAGGTTTTAGCACTAGATACAGCTGCTCTGTATTCAGGATACAAAGCAGCTGTATATCAAAAAGTAAAAATCATTTTTAATAAAAAGTATTTAGAAAGTTGCACCAAACACACTGATACACTATTTTATTAAAGAAAATAATACTAATAATAATAATAAAAACATTAATAATAACACCTCTCTTTAAAGTGTAACTAAACTTTTAACATGCCAACTTTTAATCGGGGGGGGGGGGGGTTCGAGCACTGAAACCCCCACCGATCCCTAAATTGAAGCAGCAGAAGCGCACGATTGAATGCTGTGCCGCCTCGCTACTGATCGGCATTCCTCGGAGTGGTGTACGTCTGTATACCGCTTGCTCGGCTTTCCGAGAAAAGCAGATCAGAAACGAAGTGGCCCAGCGGTCACCTGAGCGCTTCTGCCACTTTGTTTTAGCGATCCATGGGGGTCTCAGTGCTTGGACCCCCACCGATCAAAACTTCTGACATTTCACTATGACATTTCAGAAGTTTTTTAGAAGTTTAGTTACACTTTAAAGGGGTTTTCCCGTGAGTGAAATTTATGACATATCCTGTGGATCCTGTCAGATAGGTGCAGTTCCCAGAGGTGGGACTTGCATCTATCTCTAGAACCGGGCCCCCTAATCCCTGTTCTACCTCTTTCTGCTATCGCTACCTCTCGGCCACTTCCTGACCATGGACTTTCCGTAACTCATAGTAGTGAATGGTAGTTACGGAAGCAGCGTAGCATGCGAGCTACGCTGTTTCCGTAACTACCATTCAGTTCTATGGGACTTACGGAAACAATGTACCAGAACCAAGCTCAGCACATAAATACAACACTAGAACCAAGCTCAGTACATATATACAGTACTAGAACAAAGCTCACTACATATATACAACGCCAGAACCGATCTCAGTACATAAATACAAAACCAGAACCAAGCTCAGCACATAAATACAGCCCCAGAACCAAGCTTAGTACATATATACAACACCAGAACAAGGCTCAGTACATAAATACAGCCACAGAACCAATCTCAGTACATAAATGCAGCCTCAGAACCAAGCTCAGTACATAAATACAGCACCAGAACAAAGCTCAGTACATAAATACAGCACCAGGACAAAGCTCAGTACATAAATACAGCCCCAGAACCAAGCTCAGTCCATAAATACAGCACCAAAACCAAGCTCAGTACATAAATACAGCACCAGAACCAAGCTCAGTATATAAATACAGCACCAGGACAAAGTTCAGTACATAAATACAGCCCCAGAACCAAGCTCAGTACATAAATAAAGCCCCAGAACGAAGCTCAGTACATAAATACACCACCAGCACAAATACAGCTCAATTTAGTGCAACCCCTGCTGTATAGGTTTGTATGGATAAAACTACAGCTCCCAGCATGGCCCGAACAATGGTAAGGATGTGCTGGGAGTTGCTGTTTCCCAAATAAAAAATATCATACCACCCATCATCTCGCTGCAGATCATACAGTGCTGATTAGAGGCAGAATAAAAATTTACATTAAGTGACTTACCGGTGACTTCATTTCATATTCTAGTTTTTCTTTTTCTCATTTCTTCTCCATCCGGTCCAGACCTCTATGACTTCTCCTGGCCACGACCCATTTCTGCAGTTTTCCGCTCAGATGTCTTGGGCTTCTCACTTTTCAAACATTTCTGCATCTATAAACAAAGATAAAGTTATCATGGTTCCACGCAATATGTCCCTATATATAATAGTACCATACACTACACCTCTAATTATAATAGCTCCATACACTATGTCCCTGATTATAATAGCACCATACACTGTGTCCCACACACACACACACATAGTGCTCCCTGTAGATAGTGCCCCCATAGAGCCCCCTGTAGCTAGTGCTCCCATAGATAGTGCCCCATAGAGCCCTCTGTAGATAGTGCCCCACATATAGCCTCCCTGTTGATAGCACTCTACATATAGCCCCCTGAAGATAGCGCTCTACATATAGCTCCCCCTGTATATAGTGCCCTACATATAGTCCCCCTGTAGATTGTGTGCTACATACAGCCTCCCCTGTAGATTTTGCTCCACATATAGCCCCCTTGAGATTGCGCTCTACATATAGCACACCCTGTATATAGTGCCCTATATATAGTCCCCCTGTAGATTGTGTCCCACATAAAGCCTCCCCTGTAGATTGTGCCCCACATATATCCCCCTGTATTTTGGCTGTACATATAGCGCCCTACATATAGTCCCCGTGTAGATTGTGTTTCACATATAGCCCCCCTGTTGATAGCACTCTACATATAGCCCCTGAATATAGCGCTCTACATATAGCTCCCCCTGTATATAGTGCCCTACATATAGTCCCCCTGTAGATTGTGTGCTACATAAAGCCTCCCCTGTAGATTTTGCCCCACATATAGCCCCCTGTAGACGGCACTCTACATATAGCGCCCTACATATAGTCCCCCTGTAGATTGTTATCCACATAAAGCCTGCCTTTAAGATTGTGCCCCACATATAGCCCCCCCACCCTCCTGTATATAATGCCGCCCACACTTAGTTTAAAACAACAACATTTACATACTCACCGTGATCCCATTCCCACACCATCCTGTGTCAATGCAGGCCTGCTGTCTTCTGAGCAGGTCTGCTGGGGCTGAGCGACACCATCTCGCCGCTTGTGTCATTGAAAGGCGCTGACTGGCAGGGCAGAATGACATGGCCCGTCAATCAGCGCCCTTCAACAATGGAAGCAGTGTGATGACATCATCACGCCGATACCATCGTTGATTGGCAGGGCAGAATGACTTCCCCTGCTAATCAGCGCCTTTTAACAACTTGAAAGGCGCTGATTGGCGGGACAACTCATTCTGCCCTGCCAATCAGCGTCATTGCAAGGCGCTGAATGGGCAGGCACGGAATGTTTTATTTGACATATTGTATTTTTTTCCCACTATAAATTCTTATCATTTGTAAATTATTTATGTCACAAAGGTGCAGTCAGTGGGATCCCAGGCTGCTACACTTTTATGGCATTAGATTTTCTAATTAAAGGTTATGATATAATTGTGTGAACATTTCATGTGAATATTGTACATTTTATAGCACAAATGTAATTAGCTCCCATCACTGAAAAGCAATGAAACTTATTTTAATGATCATGCAAAGCCCAGTTCAGAACACTTTTGGGAAAATTTTTATTTCTTTCTCACATGTGCTTTAAACACAATGTTACATGAGGGAAAAAAAACTTTTGTTCCTCCTTCTTTCCTTCTCCACATTCACAGTCACAGTCCAGTCCAAAAGTGAATATGGACACTGTAACAAAACTGTGCCTACTTACCGGTTTTAGGGTCAGTTCACACAGAGTTTTTTTACACATTTTTTGACGCGGAAACTGCGTCGGAAAACGCGCCAAAAAATGGCTGAAAATGCCTCCCATTGATTTCAATGGGAGTCGGATGCGTTTTTTTCCTGCGAGTGGAAAAAACGGCTTGCGGGTAAAAGCAGCGACATGCCCTATCTTCGGGTGTTTACGTCTCTAACCTCCCATTAACATCAACATCATTTTTGCCCATCGGCGCTCAATGGCTGCGGGTGAAAAATGCAGCAAAAACCGTGTGCAGGCAGAGCAAAATCTGCCTCAAAATTCCAAACTTAATTTTGAGACAGATTTTCTGCCTGCAAAAAACTCAGTGTGAACCCAGCCTTGGGGTCAGTTCACACAGAGTTTTTTGCAGGCAGAAAATCCTGTATGGAAAAATCAGCTCCGTTTTTTTTTTTAAGTGGTTTTGTACCACATGTGTTTTTTGCCGCGTTTTTTGTACCCGTTTTTTTGGCAGTTTTTTTTATTTGCCTCTTTCTTCAACAGGCAAAGGAAAAAAACGCGAGCAGTTTTTGCCAAAAACCGAGTGCAAAAAAAAGCATCAAAGACTGTCACGACCGTTTGCAGCGTTTGTTTTCGATCTCCCATTGATTTCAATGTGGTTTTTGAGGCTAAAAACACCTCTAGAAAGGTCATATCACTTTTTTTACCGCGAGCGGACAAAAACTTCTCAAGTAAATAAAAAGCCTATGACTCCCATTGAAATCAATAGGAGAAGATTTGGGGCGTTTTTTGGCGCTGATTCCAACACAGTTTCCACATCAAAATCAGTGCAAAAAAACTGTGTGAGCAGGGTCTTACAGTTCCAGCTATTGAACAGACCCTCTCCCCTTCCCCACCGGCCTGATCATTTAGCCATTTTCCTCTAGTGGTCAGAATGCTGTACTACACAGCAGAGGTTTCTCTAGTGAGGAACTACCTTTCAATTAGCAGACCTCAATCTGGTTTCACATGATTCTAATGGACTGCTTTTTTAAGCCTCTCTTTGAGCATCAACAGGTGCCACAGTATTAGGTCCCATCCTGACTCCAGCACTCTTGTTCGTGTACCTGTAATTGTCTATTTGTGTACCTTGGCTTGTGACTCCGTTTCTGTACCATTGCCTGTAATGGTTACCTCAGCTCTATTTTACTATTCTGTTTAATATCTATTTGGCATTGCATCCTCATTCAGTTATCTGCCTGTCTCCAACTAGCAATATTAAGGGGACAGTTAGAGGGCTGCGACCTCTAGGTCCTCGGCAGCAAAGTCCATAGGTGAAGACATGGGGGTCTCTTAGACTCTGTGTCTCTACACAGTCAGCGCTGTGGAATAGAGATGGAATAATGAAGCTCTGGTGGCAATTTTCTGCCAAGGTCACTTGGACAAGATTAAAGACGAATTTGAATTGAGCAAACTACTGTCTTCTTTGGAGGACCTTATTTTATTATGTAACGAGGTGGATATCCATTTCAGAACTCGCCCCAGAGACTCGCCGCAACAGGTGGCTCGTCGTTCCAGTTTCAAGTCGGCCCCAAGATATCAGACTTCAGCCAATTCTACAGAAAAACCTATGGATGCTGGGCGGATCTATCCTATTTAGTACCAATCCCCTCACCATGTGTGTAAGTGTCCTACATTAGATAAACAAGATAATTCTTTGTAGTACCCAAGGCCATTAATCCCATTATAATGGGGTTACACTGATTACAGAATCATGCTCCACGCAGGGGGTACACCTAGCCTTTCTGCTGCTATAGGCGAAAAATAATATGTCACCCAACCCCACAGAAAAAAAGAGTGTTACAGCATATCCTTTTGCTAATATTCCCTCTATTAGTTGGGATTCTACCCAAGAAGCATTGAGTGCTTCTAGGGAGAATACATTGAGATATACAGCATCAAGTAAGGAATAGTAAGGACCATTCCATATGGTATCTATCCATTGTCACCTGTGGCTAGATACTCTTATTGTGGCAGATGTTATGGAATTGCCACTTGAGCGATTCTCCAAAGGCTGCTGAAGACTGCAGAGAGAGAGAGAGAGTACACATAAAACCGCAACCTCGAATCCATCACAACTCTGATCGACAGTATCTAAGGCGACCCTAAGGTGTTCGCCAGAGCTGACCGCAAGGTGGGATGGTCTTTGCTGCTTAGGACCCAGGTTGTCTTAGCAGAGTTCAGCGTTGGATTGGAGGTGCAATGCAGACTAACCTGAGCAGGAAACCAGACAGCCAGAGGTTAACAGAAAGTCCAAATCAGAAGGCAAGCAGATATCAAGAAAGGCAAAAGGTCAAAACCAGCCGGGAACGGATAAATCAGCCAACGGTTCAAATCAGCAAACAAGGGGTTAACGAGAGACAAGCCGAGGTCAGTTCCCAAAAGTAAGATGTGCAGGAGTGTCAGAAGCTTGATCAAGATACCAGAAGACAGGAACATTCACAAGCAAAGACAGGTGGGAAAAGACAGGTATAAATACAACCTCACAGCTGATTGGCAGAAGGACAGAGAAGAGCGATAGGCTCTAGGAAAAAGAGAAACTGCCCAGAAGCTAGACAGGTTGTCATAGCGACCTTTAGGGAACAGGTGTTTCCTAACAGCAGGTGTCTAAGGCCAGGGCTCCATTTTGATTTTATACATGGCCATCATCAATGTTTGCTCTTTAGGTAGAAAGTGGTGCTATATTGTACATTATCGCAACTAGTGAGAACCTATGGGGAGTGCATAAAGTAACATGTACTAATTGTTATCATTAGCAATGATAATTTACTATATAGCTTTTCAATCCAATTCAACAGCAAAGTAACATGATTGGGCCCTGGTCTCATTTTTTTCAAAACCGTTTTATGTTTTCCAATAAAGCAAGATATTTTACACAGAAACCATCTAACCACAAAGAACAGTGGCTATATGTGAACACAGTCTAACATAGTATAAGTCACCAATATAAAACTATATGACTTAAATATTATTAATAAGGTCTTCATAAATGATATTAATAACATAAATCATAACACATACGGTACTAATGTATAATGCTGCCATATACTGTACGAAGAAAAAATTACGTCATATAATGTACACACATATACCACTCTCTTGTATACATAAATAATGCTGCCATGCTGTACAAAATAAAGACTATTAACACCCTGAACACATAGCTAATGCCATATACTAGGCACTTGCCAGGTGCGTCTTTGTTGCCTAGCGAGAGCACTTTGTCACTAGCAGCAATTACTTTTACCAATCATACCCCTGTTCGTTTTTACAGTGGCAAGATTAAAATTAATGATAAATGATTGTTTCATGGTTTATAGCTGATCTTTTGTTTTATATACACTGGCCAATAATTGGTATTGCTTGTAAATATTGTTATTACCCCGTTTAAGTCTATGAGCCACTATTTTTTTTCTTAGAATATTATAGACAAATAATAATGACCTAGAAGGCTCACATAATAGTGCTATACAATGCACGCATGCATGCAACCACAGATACCCACACCCACTAGATACCTTCATAATCAATACAGTACGTATGCTCACAACATGCATGCCCTAACATCCATACGCTCACAACATACACAAAAGCAAACAAATACACGCACAAATACCTTCTACATAATGTACCTGCAATCACACATATGCATACTGAGTACATACATACATGCCCACATACATACATACAGACAAATACACACTCACTACCTACATACACACAGTTCCATAACTAGAGACCTATGGGTCCTATAAAAAGTTTTGGCTCTGGTTCACCTTCATTCAAGTGCCATACCCAAACAAATAATGTTCCTCTTCCTTAGCCCTTCCTGCATAAACATTTTTGGATTTTCAATGCAAGGTAAATCACAGACTGACAATTTCCCTTTTAACTATGAATTTCATTAATGTATGCCAAAAATGTTATTTTGCTTAGTTTTGACATTGTAAATAAACAATGTTTATTTCCAGTATATAGTGTTTTTTTTATTACTTTTACATATTTGTAGATAATGTAATTACATGCATGAACCTTCTCAATTGTTTAAGGCAATGCTTCAAATCCATTCTGTATGACTTAAAAATGTTTTTTTATCACATCAGCAATATCTCACAAAAGCAATATCTGTAAGTCACTTATTCGCTGTTTCTAAGCTTCCTTTATTAGTTTATACTAAAATCATATATAGCTTAAAAATCTTAATTGAATCCAGACTTGTGTTCTGCTTGGCTGCACCTACAGTAGACAATATCTTATTATGAACGCTGTTGTGGTTCTCCAGACTCTATACTCTCTGCAGCACACCAGATCCCACATATAATATTCTATCATGTTATCTTAAGATTTGGTATGTGTCAAGAGTCTTGTAGTTCACAATGTGCTTGTTTTTAGTTTCCTTCACAAAAGAAAAGTGTTCTAACAAATTTTGTAATGAAACTTATTTACTCCGAAATCCTAACATTTCAATAGTCAAATAATCTTCCTACCTACATTTTTATCACCTAAAATGTGTATTGATTGTGATGCCATAATTATCATAAAACATACAAAAAAAAAAAGCTTGTGACATCATCATTGCAACGCAATATATAAAGCATTTTCTGTTGTCTGGAAAAACAATTGCTCTTGGGGTTGCATTTCTATTATGTTAGAGATTAGTTGAGGGTATTTTAAAGGTTTAAATCTTAAATGAATATCAACAATTTCATAGGAAATACTCAAATAGAAAAATTGCAGAAAATATTTTTACAACTTATAAAATATTGCTACACAAACATTCTACTAGGGTATTTTTAAATTATAAACCTTCTGCTTTCCTTTTAACTTCACCTTAGCCAACTTCTACCCCCTTCCAAAAATGAAAACAAATAAATGTGTCAGAAAAAGTGGACAAGGGGCTTCATAAATATGACGTACAGTCCGAACACCATTTTTTAATCTTAACCCCTTAATGACCGGGCCTGAAAAGACCTTAATGACCAGCTAAATTTTTCTGTTTTTGCCTCTGCTTTTCATCAGCCATAACTTTTTTTTTATTTTCATTGTGTGGCTGTATGAGGCCTTGTTTTATGCAAGAGAAATAGTATTTTTTTTCAGCACAGTGTGTGGGTAAAAAAACCAATTTTTTTTTACGGTGTGAATATAGGAAAAAGCGATTATTGGCATTGTTTTTCTTGTTTATATTTTATCCCGTTCATGTTTCACGCTAAATAACCATTTCTATTAATTCTTCAGGTTATTACGGTCATATAGATACCTAACATGTGTACGTTTTTTATTTAGTGTAGGGGCAATAAAATATATTTTATGCAAAATAATGCCTTTTTTTGGGACTTTTTTTTTATTTTTTTTGTTATTTTTTTTAAATCCCATTAAGGGATAACTTTATTTATAAGTTTATTTTTTACTTGTAATGTATTAGCATACTCCTGTATGCTAATACATTACACTGTGTCACTATGACACAGGCTGCTGATCAGGCAGCACATAATGTGCCCGAACAGCAGGCAAGCGGAACAGACAGCCCTGGGGTCCTTTGTAGGTCCTCAGGGCTGACGGCAGAGGGATACCCCGGTATTTGATCGCATCACCGGAATCCCGGTGATGTGATCAAAAAGGGGAATTCCCTTTGATCATGCCGCGGTCACGGACCGCGGCAATCAAAGGGTTAAACAGCTGGGGTCCGAATGTTTTCTGACCCCATCTGTGTTCAGGAGGCTTCTCTAAGATCAGGAGCTGTTACTTACAGCTCCTGCTTAGAGGATGAGCGCTCACACGAGCGCTCATCAGCCTGATCTGCAGCGACGCCAAAAGACGTCGCTGCAGACTAAGCACCTGCACCGCCTGACGTCAAAAGACGATGGGCAGTTATTAAGGAGTTAATGTATTTATGCCATATTGGGGAAATATCACTGAATCAAGGTCACCGTTTTATGTGCCTTATGATTAGTCATAGACTTTATTACAACCCGAAGCTTTTTAAAGATTATGGGGTTAAGAGATAATTATAGGGTCAGAGATGTTTAATACACCAAGCTGATCTCATCCATTTGTTGTGGCGTTGCCCCAAATTATACAGGTATTGGAGTGGGGGCGGAAACTATTTTTAAGATGATCCGGAAAGAGGTTTCATTGGAGCCGAGGCTTTTTATTTTTGGCATCTCTGATCTCTTGAAAGATTGTGGCTGTAGCAAATTAATTAGAAAGATTTTGTTTCTGGCAAGATTGGTTATTATCTACAAATGGATTTCAAAGTACTCCCCACGGTTAGCAGAGTGGCATTATAAAGTGAATAGAGTAATGCTCATGGAAAAAAAAAACATTATTTGGCTTCAAACAGGGACGAAGGGGGAAAAACTTTTTATAAACTATGGAATAGATAGATTGAGGGAATATCCACCGAACAGAAAAAGATCATTGGGTTGACTTAACAGTTTGGTATGTAATTTGTGTTTGTAGATAATCAAGAAGAGTTGGCTTTCTCTAATTTTTTTTCTCACTCTGCCCCCTTATATCGGATATTTTTTAGGCTTCATGCCCATTTCAGTCTTTTCCTTCAGGGTGCTAGCCGTTTTTCTGACGGCTAACACCCTGACCCATGCACACTTCAGTTTTTTTGATGGTCCCGTTACTCCGTTCCGTCAAATGTAGAGCATGTCCTACTTTGGTCCGAGATTCCGTGACAGTGAGGCCCATGCAAGTCAATGGGGCCGTCAAAAAAACTGAAGGCACACGGAAGACATCCGTGTGCCGTCCATGTGTGACGGAGCCGTTGCCTAGCAACGGGCGGGCGGGCAGAAGTACATTACAGATATTACACTAATCGGCAGCCACTTCTCTCTATCCAGCACTGATAGAGAGAAGAGGCTGCTGATAAAAATAAAATAAAAAGCAGTTCATACGTACCCCGGCCGTTGTCTTGGTGACGAGTCCCTCTTCTTCCTCCAGTCCGACCTTCCTGCATGACACGGCAGTCCATGTGGCCGCTGCAGCTTGTGATTGGCTGCAGAGGCGGTCACATGGGATGAAGCGTCATCCCAGGAGGCCAGCCTTCCTACGTCATCCAGTCCGGCCTTCTGTTATGACTTTTATCCCATGTGACCACCACTACAGCATGTGATTGGCTACAGCTGTGACATGGGATGAAACGTCATCCCAGGAGGCCGGACAGGAGGAAAAAGCAGGGAGTTCTGGGTAAGTATGAACTGATTTTTTTATTTAATTAGAATTGTATTTTGTGAGCGCCGAGTATGGTCATTCTTCAGCGCTAGTCACTGTCCAGGGTGCTGAAAGAGTTACCTCCGATC
Organism: Rhinoderma darwinii; assembly: GCF_050947455.1. Taxonomy (NCBI): domain Eukaryota; kingdom Metazoa; phylum Chordata; class Amphibia; order Anura; family Rhinodermatidae; genus Rhinoderma; species Rhinoderma darwinii. The sequence goes on from NC_134690.1 coordinate 143,882,347, forward strand.
AGTGCAGCCCATTAACTCATTCAGCACCCTGAACAGTGACTAGCGCTGAACAACCATGCTCTTTCAGCACTCTGGACAGTACCATGCTCGGCGCTCGGAAACGGAAACATGGAGTGCACACGGAAACCACACGGATAACAAAACGGGCACACGGATCCGTCAAAAATGGCAGATAAAACAGTGAAGTAAGTGTGCATGAGGCCTTAGGGTTTTATTGGGGTGGCTGTTTTTTGTCTATTAAAGTGTGTCTATTTTTTGTCTAGTATCCCTAACAAGGGCCAGTAGAAGGCAGAATGGCATGGAATAGGAGGCTCTATGTAAGGCTAGATTCACACAAGTGTTGCGCATCTCAGATGTGAAAAACAGACGTTTTTCACGTCCGAGGTGCATCCGTGCTGTACACTGTGGGTCGCGTTATAGACTAGAGTCTATGGACGGATGTGTGAAGTGCAAAAAAATTAGGACATGTCCTATTTTCTGACGGACCCTTCACACGGTCTGTTGAAACAACGGACGTGTGAGCGGCCCCATTACATAGGTCCGTGTAACGATAGTTGTTTTAACGGCTGTCACAAGGACGTATAACACGTTCGTGTGAATAAGGCCTTACTGACAATTTTACATCTCTTTTGTCAGCCCTAATCAAAAGATATAATGAAGGGGAGACTGGATTGATACTAAATAGGAGGAGACTAAGGGTGGCCATAGCTAAGCTTCCTCCAACCTTTTCAGTACGAGCAAGAGATTAGTTTATAACTGCCACTGAGGTGGCCTCGGTATATAGGGTTCACAAGACCCATAGTCTGCCTTAATGTCGGGCCATTCTGAGTTGATTCACTGGGTCTCAGGGATTGCATGGTTTGTTTTTTTCCTTTTTTGGATACTGTATGTATTATGTACACTCTTGTGTAATACGGTGAACTTTGATTGAATAAATTCAATAATAATAAAAAATATATTTAATAGAAAAATGTATTCATGCTCGTAAAAAAAAAATTTATGCATTTGCCCAGATGTGTTTTGAAGGATGTACATCTCATGGTTATGGGCAACACTGATGCAAGCCGGTGGTTGTCATGGCAGCCCAGGGGCCTAATGAATACCCCCAGGACTGTCCTTTGTCTGCCTCTGTTAAGCCGTGTCTCTGGCACAGCTTAAAGGAACAGTGTCATCACAAATAATTTGTTTATATGTTAAAGATGTTAGTGCCTTAATATAAACGTTTATTTTCATTTGTGTGTTTGTGTTTTACTGTTTCTTATTTTCACACTTTTTCTTCCCTATGGGGGCTGCCATTTTTTGTTCCATTTCTGTGTGTGTCGATTAACGACACACACAGACATGGAATACGGCAGCCACAGTCCCATAGGGACTGCGAACGGCTCCCGTCCCATTGACTGCCGTGTACGGCGTCTGTGTGGGAACTGCGCATGCGCCGCTCCCACACAGTCCTATTCGAAATTGGCGCCGTCCGGCGCCATTTTCCCGTGGACCGGAAGTCGCGGCTGGACAGTAATATTACTACTTCCGGTCGCGGCTTCCGGACAAGTGCACATGGAACAGCGGCAGCAAAGGGAGCGGACGGGCCGCGGCGGCAGGAGCAGGTAAGCGATTTCAATGTATGTTAGTGTTTGTGTGTGTTTACTACTGCATGTAAACCTACTACACTGTGGGTTACCTCAAAAAATGGCGACACACAGTGTAGGAGGTTAAACCTTTCAAACCCCTCGTTTATCCCGGCACTAGCCAGGATAAAGGAGGGGGGATTGCTGAGAGCTCACTAGAGCGATAGCTTTTAACCCAATGTTGCAATGCTGCAATTTTGGGAACTAGCTCCAAACAGCTCCATCTAGTGACCAAAAATGGGTAGTATTATAAATTTGAAAAAATTTATAATATTTCCTGACTCGCGAAAAAAATAAAAAAAATTTGAACAATGTTTAATCACCCACACACTAAATGTTTAAATTTTAAAAAAAAAACATGTTTTTGGGGCGACACCATGCCTTTAACAGAAGCCTGTGAAAATCACGATATACTGCAATACATTAGTATTGCAGTATATTGTACCAGTGATCTAACGATCGCTGGTTTAAGTCCCCTAGGGGGAGTAGTAAATGGTGTAAAAAAAAAAAAAGTTTAATAAAGTTATTAGTAGTGAAAAAAAATAAAAATGTTAAAAGTTAAAAAAAATTACTTTTCCCATTTTTCCTCTAAAGTAATATAAAAAAATTAAATAAATAAACAAAATTGGTATCGCTGCGTCCGTAAAAGTCTGAAATATTACAATATACTATTATTTAACTCGCACAGTGAACGCAGTAAAAACCAAACAATTTAAACCGCCAAAATCGCTGTTTTTTGGTCACTTTAGCTCACAAAAAAAATGTGATAAAAAGTGATCAAAAAATAGTACATACCAAAAAATGGTACTAATAAAAACGACAGCTTGTCCCGCAAAAAATAAGCCATCACACCGCTCAATCCACGGAAAAATAAAAACGTTTTGGCTCTCATAATGTGGTGAAACAAAACAATTTTCTTTTAACAAAAACGGGGAGTGAAAAACGAAAACGAAAAAATGTAAAATGGCTCGGTCATTAAGGGGTTAAAGGGGACTTTGCATTGTTTTAATGTACAATATGTATTTTTTGTATATATGACAGTATGCGGTCTAATTGTTTATGCACTATGCCTTTAAAGTATGCTGTTTGTGATGTCTTTTTTAACGTTTCATGGAGGAGTGGCCGGTCCCGCCTGATTTATTTAATTGTGTTGTGCTGCTAATGTTGTGTATTGCCCTGCAATGTTGCTTTGGTTTTGTATAGGCGATTGATGGTTGGCTCGCTGAACTCATTTAAATTGCTTGGCGCCAGGATGTCTGAATCTTTGGGCCCAGGAGCGTAGTGCAGGAAATGGGCAGGAGCCTCTCCCTTTGTGTAGAGTTGTGTGAGCATTGGTGGGTTGTGGTCTGGAGCCTCCCCATGTGTGTCAGCTGAGGCAGAAGCCAGTGCAACAAGTACAGTGCAGTCAGTTGCTGCCTAGTAAGTCTAAAATTGGCAGACCAACCTGAGGATCTGGGAGGAGTACCCTTGGCTCTGTCCACAAAAAAGTATGAGCCATACATTCATCATCTGCCTTCCTGAGCCGTGTCTAAGAACTGTGCCTCTCATATTGAAAAGTTATGGCGTTTTTTTCTCCTGCTTTGCCCGGGTGTGCTGCTAACACCGGCCGTGTAAAGTTGAGTTTCCACAAAAATCTCCTATCTCGATACCATCTTTACCACAACACACCTGCACAGGGCCGTACACCACCCAGGCCCCTCCTTACAGGCATACAGTGTCTTTTTATACATTTGACAGGAGCATTTTAAATGGTGTCGCTAAAACTAAGCAACAAATGTATGATGTTAGACTTACAATTACACTGATCAGTATCTTACGAGCGAGGATGTAGTACTTCACGGCTCCTGTGAAGAAAGTCTGGTACTGGTGTTTCATTTTGTCATTACAATGATCTTTTGTCATCTGTCGTGTCACTTCAGGCAACTCGCTAACCATAATTGGCTAGATTTCTGTATTAGATAATCAAGATATTATTGTGAAACTATTGTAATGCAGCTCAGTCAATATCCATTGCAGCTCTTCATGTAAATGTACATTTTTCTCATCTGCCACTTTCAAACAATCATAGGTTGCTGCATAATGTCCAAACATGCCTAACGCAAATAATAGCTGCAAATGCATTCATCGCATAATCTCCAGGGATCCAAGGTTTTCTGCAAGTGTTAATTAACATTAGTTTCAACTGTTCTGTAATAATGCTATTTTTGTCCAAGATGACAGCCTGAAAAAAAATTCAAAATTGTCCACAATTATACAAAAATAGTCTCACGTGTAAGAAATGTATTATACTATTCACTAGGTTTTCTCTCATTTAATGAAGTGCATAAAATGTGACAACCTGCCTCTACATAAACATCGACACTTCTCACCTACAAAATGTTATTGTCACAGACTAATGATTTTTCTCTTCCCTTTTAGATATGTGAAACTGCAATGAGTTGAGTTTTTTAAACAATGTTTTTAAATTTTATTGAATGTTTGACATAACAAATTGTTAGAACAAATATTGATTCTTTTATACAAACATAGAGTCGCATGTCCTGAGAATTTAGTGCAAAAATTGTTTACATATAACGTTATTAAGAAAACCTGAAGTTCAATCGGTCTGGCTAAAGAATTTTGTTTATTTATTGAAACAGAAAATTTAGCTAAACCTAATTTTTAAAAATAACTGGTTAGTTCTTTGTAGAAACTGAAAAAAAAGAATTAAAGGAATTTAATTAGCTTTTTTTTCTTTAGTTCAAGCAGAATCACACACGCACACATCATTAATAAGGTTATTAGCAAAATTTAGGAGGATATAATTCCATTGTGAAATGTGCTATATATAATACATTGCCTAATCTTTGAGATTCAGTCCTCCATTTGATGGAAAAAATATGTACAGGAAGGAACATTTTCAAAACATGACATGCAGGGGGCCTTGTATATATAGTTTATGTCATGTGGTGTGCCCAGTTTGTCCTGTCCCAGAGGGAATTAGGTGTAGACCTCTTGGCAAAGAATTTGGGCAGTGAAGACCACTAGGTGGTAAAAGTCCATAAGGATCACCTATTATGGTTTTAGATCAACATACAATGTGTTTACTTTTTTTTTTTACACTTTATTTTTTTTGTAATATGATAAACATATTCCCTGTAGTTTCCCATATACAAATCTCTGGTGGTAGTTATCTAATAATTATAGTCAGTTAGATCACTGTTATCTGAGATCCCTATAAAGGAAATGAGTATGACAATGAAGAACATCTGAACATCTTTCCATCCTAAAGGGAATGAAATCACAGGTTTCCATAGCAACCACCCAGCAGCAACTATGGCCACATTTGGGAATACAGCGCTCATACTGAGTGCTATGTTTAATCATTTAAGTGACATTGAACTGGTTATTCCAGTTCCCTGTCACAGCCCAATCTAGTTGATGGCAGTGCCATCAAACATCAAATTTAAATTCACACTTGCGTGGGACAGGAGTACCCCATGCCATTTTTCAATTAAATTCAGCAGATTTTAAGGGGTTAATTCCCATTTGTAGATATCTGTGACAATTTGTGTCTGTCATTGTAGTAGTTGTCACTTTATTAGTTTATTTCTATATACTTTGTGTTCAGATTTATTTGTTAAATGTTCATTAATTGAAACATGACAAAAGCATCAATCTGATAGAAACTCTGATTAAAAATAAATGCAATTAAAACTTTCACAAAAAAATCAAACTATAAACCACATAACAACTTAACCCCTTAATGACCGCCAATTTTTACAGCGACCTACTATAAGTACTGCCCAGACCACCCTGGAGCGTGTGCGTAGCTGTCAAATGACAGCTTAGCTTTTGTTCTAATGGTCTGGATCGGAGGGACCCTTAACTGTTTGATTACCACCATCAATAGTGACTGCAACATGACCAAAGAGGCCTTCTACACTTTGATCGCATCATCAGGCTGGATAAAAAAAACAAATAGGTCTGCAAAAAAATCACAATAATTGCAAATATTTTATAAAAATAACAAAACTTTGCCACGTTAAAAAGCACATCTATGGTATAAGGTTTGAACCATGAATCACTTTTTTCTGTATCCATCCTGCAAAAAAATTATTATTTCAATTAAACATAAATAAACTACAATTCCTCGTGCATAAAACAAGGCCTCTTACATCCGCGTCAAGTAAAAGTTATCGCTGCCAAAATGCGCAGAATCATTATGGCCCAAACAGGCTTGGTGATTAAGGGGTTAAATGTTCCCCATTAAATGTGGGAGTAGGTAATGTACGCCATTTTATGGTTGAATACTATGTAGAAACTAAGTCATGCAAACTAAGCAACAGATTAAATCTTTGCAAAATGTTTTCGATTTGGAAAAACAAACAGCATATATATTAAAACATTGAGGCAATGCACGTTGGTAATTTGAGTATTTGAGAGGTAACAATGTGACATCTGATGTAAAAAATCCCAGTTCAAGTGATTTTTTTTTTATCCTGTGAAACAAGCAACACAGATGGGGGACGCAATGGGGGCACCGTAAACCCAACAAAGAGGGGTCCCAAGCACAGGGGGCATTATTAAATGATAACAGTCCATTATAAATTGTGAACCTACAAATCCTCGTGTACATTGGAGGAGGAAAGGTCTGACATTTTCAACAATGAATCCTTATGACAAAGTTACCCTCATAAAGGATTTTTATCTTTTCTGCAGGAGGTTGACGTTATGACTTTTACCCTTTAAACCGTCAGTGATTTATGATATCCAGGAAAATGATCGTCAGGTATTTCAGGATCTTCTGGACTTACTGCGATTAACAATTGAAGGATCACTAAGTTTATTGAGCATACCTGTTGCAAACTGGAATCATTGAACCTTATAAGTGTCCGCAGAAGCAGTGACGCAGGTCGGAAGCGCTTTTTTCAGAAACGCCAAAAGGAGGGGAGAAGAGATGAAGACATTGTCTGCCGAACTGGCAAGGGGGCGTGTCTCTGCTACGGACAGTGTAAGAGCTGGAGAGGAGAGCGCGCTCTCATCTCTTCAGCTCTTGCGAGAGATCAGTCTTGTACTTTGTCTGCCGAACTGGCAAGGGGGCGTGTCTCTGCTACGGACAGTGTAAGAGCTGGGGAGCGCTTACACTGTCCGTAGCAGAGACACGCCCCCTTGCCAGTTCGGTAGACAATACAAGACTGATCTTTTGCAAGAGCTGAAGAGATGAGAGGGTGTTCTCCTTTCCACAGCTCTTACACTGTCCGTAGCAGTGACACGCCCCCTTGCCAGTTCGAGTGAAAAGACTGATCTTCAAAGCTGAAGAGAGAGAGCATGCAATTTCTCTGCTCACTCTTGCTGTGGCACTGTCCAAATCTGATTGGACAGTGTCACAGCCATAGTAACACGCCCCCTTGCCAGTACACGCCCCATTAACTGTTCAGGGGGTTATTTAAATATCGGGCGCCAAATATAACGGCACCGTTATCTAAATAACGGAGGGAGGTGGAAAAAAAAGTATAGTGCCCCAGGGTTTGTGCAGCCCTCCCCATTACATGCTGCACATGTATGGGGAGGTGAAAGGTTCTCTTTAAATGAGATCACTCCAGTAACGCAATTATTTATTATAAAATACACGTTGTTATGCTTATGTTACATAAAACAAAAAAGTACATGTATAGTATTTAGTGTGTACCGTAACTCATTTTATTATGTGCACCAAATATGTCCCCCAAAAAAAACTACTTCTTTTCGCATAAAACAAAATAGAAAAATGTACTACGTTATTCAAGCCCAAACAGGCTTTGCCATTAAGGGGTTAAATGGCATAAGAAAATGGTTCAATACTATAAAAGAACATATAAGTTACACCTTATCTATGATGAACATTTAAAAGAATAGCACAGAAGTAAAGCTACAGACAAAACAAAATGGTCATGCCTTGAAGTTTACTCAACAGCTAAGTGACTCTTCTTTGTGTTATTCAGAATAGCTTAGAATCCATTAGTGGTAATTTGTGGGTCAAACCAGCAGTTAGGCATATGATGTGGTGAAATACAGAATGCATTTTAAAATGATGATGATGAATGGCAAATCCTTTTAAAGCAATTCATAGGGAACAGATGATTATTTTGGAAGTAACATTAGTTCACTAAGAGCAAAAGCACTAATATTTTGTGCAGCAAATGCAGAACAATAGAACATTTGCATTCAAGTATTTTAAAAGGGGATTTTAAAGAATTGTATACAACCTCTCTTTCTATTCCTTTTGCAATATTCAAATACATTTACTAAACAAATTAGCAGAACAAGACACTTGTTTATTTTTCAGCTTTACAATGGCACCTATTGTAACGGAGTGAATATGTAAATTTTAGTGTTTACCTTGAGTTTTAGGAAAAGCTGCACTAAGGGGGGCTTTACACTGGGCGATTATCGGGCAGACAAACGTTCATAGAACGCTCGTTGCCGATAATTGCCCTGTGTAAACAGGGCAGCGATCAGAAGATGAACAAGCAAACACTCGTTCATCTACTGATCATATCGTTTTAAAAAAGTAAAATATTATCGCTGTCGGCAGCACATCTCCCTGTGTAAACGCGCTGCCGACGTGATAATAATGTATAGGGACGAGCGATCTAAGTAAGGACCGCTCGTCCCCATCCATAGCTCCTTGTGACAGGAGCAAACGAGCGCCGATCAACGATGTCTCGTTGATCGGCACTCGCTGCACCGACCAAAATCGGCTGGTGTAATAGGGCCTTAAGTTTCAGGCTGCAGTCTTCATTCCTTTATTTAATTGCAGACCCTCCTGATATGCAGTTTGCAACCTCGGAGGCATAGCTAAGGAATCAGCACGGAGGGGCAAAACACATCCAAGGCCAAAGTGGGTAAGACATGTTTACAACTGCAGAGGCGTATCCTAATCATAGTGGTTATAAGCACCTCAGTGGACACCTCATGAGACAACAATGCATTATAACTTACAAGAAAGAATATAGAAAAATATTATCCAATAAGATTCCCTAAAAAATGCAATACATATTGCACGGTGCCATTCCCAGAAAAATAACAATAGAAAAACAAAAAAGAAAAAGACAAGATCCGGAAATATTCAAGGCACTCTTTAGGTATAGAAAAAATATATTTTATTTGTTTTTATTTTTATTTTTTCTGAATTAGTTTAATTTCTATATATATATATAAAAAGGAATTTTATCCTTAAATAACCTAGTAATACTTTTACCAACAGTTTACAATAAGGAACAATACAATTTTTTTTAAATATAAATACATAAAACGATACAGACAGAGTTATCGTGATTTATATATATATATATATATATATATATATATATATATATATATATATATATAATTGGTATGCATTTATATATGAGTAGGGACAAAGAACTGATACAAGACAATGAAGTTAAATTTCGTTAGCTTTGGTACAAAGAATTCATTGCACCCCTCACAGATTTTCTTCAGTAAACTCTTTGAATCATATATTGAACAAAAAGTCAGTCCCGACTCCATCAAGTGTTAGGTTTCATTCACACTTGTGATTAGATTTTGCATTTGCTTTGGTCTCAGTATGGAATTAAATATTGCGTAGAACCAAAAGACCTCTCAGGCCAAGCACAGGTATATAGTGCAACGAAATTATGGAAAGTAACCAGGTGTACTCATCTGATCTTGGAGTTACGAGATGCGTTTCCTCTGATACGCCCAAACAGTGCTTTTTTCTTTTCCAACTGTTGTCAGGACCGTCGATAGTCCGGAGGTAAACTATTTTTCTCCTCCAATCTCTCTGGACCGGGCCCGGTCTAGCTCATCTGCATCACATATCTCTCTAGGAGATTTTTCAAAGAGAGCATTTCAACGGAAAGGCCTCCAATTTAAGGGTAAGCAGGGACCTGAATCAAAGTGAACTCCGGTTCTTTCCATGTATCGTATCTACCACATCGTGGTTGCTCCGGCAGGATTAACGTCACTACCCGCTCTGAGCCTCTAATTAGCAATTTCAGCTGACACGTTTCTTCCCAGATAGGGATTTCTTCAGAGCTATTCCAATCTCTACACAAAAGTGTGGCATCTTTATAGTGCCTGACTTAAAGGGAACGTATCCCCAATTTTCTCTATATATATATATATACACGAAAATATACACATATATATATATATATATCTCAATTAAGCAATACATACATGTATATATATCCAAAAAGACAGCAATCAGTCCATTAAATATATAATTTATTACATATATATATATATATATATATATATATATATATATATATATATATACATGTTTCTTTTTATTCCACCACTATTTTTTCTTCCAGTATTTTCTCAATAGAAATCTTGAGCCATTCTAACACAGATGTTTATCCAAGAAACATGTATTAAATGGTAAAACTTTAAATATAGTTTACATTAAGTGAATGCATAGTTCAAGATGTCCCTTGTCAAAAAGAAATTTTAATCAAAAATTAAATAAATAAAACTATAAAAGGAAAAGAAAAGAAAAAATATTTTAAATAATAAAAAACATAAAAAATGGGGTTGAAGGTTTGCCCTGGGATGGCAGGGAGAGTGTCTCAGGGCCCAACTTGGGCCGGGGACCGGGTCCCCACCAACCCAGAGCAAATCCTAAAACCACATGAAAAAACTTCTTCATCTGAATGGGTCCTATATACCTGGGATCGTCCATACGTCCTTATGCAGAGTAAGCAAGTGAATATATTAATAGATGACAGTAGATACACAGAGATGACTCGAGACACTGGTATACAGTCATCCCGGACAATATCTGTGCATCCACTGTCATACAACCATTCATACGAATATATTGAATATCTGGGAAGAAACGCGTCAGCTGAAATTGCTAATTAGAGGCTCAGAGCAGGTAGTGACGTCAATCCTGCCGGAGCAACCACGATGTGGTAGACACGATACATAGAAAGAACCGGAGTTCACTTTGATTCGGGTCCCTGTTTACCCTTGAGTTGGAGGCCTCTCCGTTGAAATGCTCTCTTTGAAAAATCTCCTAGAGAGATATGTGATGCAGATGAGCTAGACCGGGCCCGGTCCAGAGAGATTGGAGGAGAAAAATTGTTTACCTCCGGACTATCGACGGTCCTGACAACAGTTGGAAAAGAAAAAGCACTGTTTGGGCGTATCAGAGGAAACGCATCTCGTAACTCAAAGATCAGATGAGTACACCTGGTTACTTTCCATCATTTTGTTGCACTATATACCTGTGCTTGGCCTGATAGGTCTTTTGGTTCTACGCAATATTTAATTCTATACTGAGACCAAAGCAAATGCAAAATCTAATCACAAGTGTGAATGAAACCTAACACTTGATGGAGTCGGGACTGACTTTTTGTTCAATATATGATTCAAAGAGTTTACTGAAGAAAATCTGTGAGGGGTGCAATGAATTCTTTGTACCAAAGATAACGAAATTTAACTTCATTGTCTTGTATCAGTTCTTTGTCCCTACTCATATATAAATGCATACCAATTATATATATAAATCACGATAACTCTGTCGATGTATCGTTTTATGTATTTATATAAAATAAAAACATTTTTTGTAGAACCTGGCCAGGTAATTTGTATTGTTCCTTATTGTAAACGGTTGGTAAAAGTATTACTAGGTTATTTAACAGGTTCCCGACCGCTGGCCGTATTTATACGGCCAGCGGTCAGGGTCTCTGAAGTCCGCCGTATAGACTATTTACGGCGGCACTTCAGAGACTGTGCACGCGCGATCGCGTGCACACAGCTCTGTGCCCTGGCTGTTGCTAACAGCCATGGGCACTGGGCAGAATGTCAGGGGTCAATATTTTGGCCCCTGAACATGTGATCGCTGTGACAACCAATCACAGCGATCACATGCATTTCTGCATAGAAAACAGTGTGCACGCGATCGCGTGCACACAGCCCTGTGCCCACGCTGTTACCAACAGCTCTGGGCACTGGGCAGAGTATCAGGGACCAATCTGATGGTCCCTGAACATGTGGTCGCTGTGAAAACCTATCACAGCGACCACATTTGTTTTATTTTGACTTTTCTGGCAGTAAATCTCCTGCCTCTTTTCTTCTCCTCAAACATTGTTTCAGTTTGAGGAGAAGAAGAGACTCGGGAGAATTGCTGCCAGAAGATTACAGTTACAGTTACACAAAAAATACAGTTACACTCTAAAACATTCTCTGTATAGATAGATTTCTATCTATCTATACAATCTATCTATCCTTCTATCTTTTTTTCTATATATCTACCTTTCTATCTTTTATTCTATTAGAATAGGCAGGTAGGGAGTATATAATTATATATATATATCCACATATATATAATATATATAGCAATAGCGGTTTATTTTTTTGTTAGCGGTTGTGTAGATATATATAGCAGTTAGTTTGTGTGTTTTATATAAAAAAAACAAAAAAAAAAAACAATTTGTTTAGTTAGTGTTAGTGTTAGTTACGTTATGGCGAGGAAGTTGTTTAGCGCCGAGGAGGCATACGCCATGCTGTGGTCTGAGTCGGAGACCGCATCAGAGATGGCGTCCGAGATGGAACCTGTTTTAGGTAGTGACGATGACAGCGTCACTTCAGGTTCATCTTCAGGGGACGTTGTCCCTGATGCAGTTGAAACTGCAGAACTTGAAAGCGCAGGGCCAAGTAGCGCGGTAGCACGGGACAGCCTGGTCCCTTCAGTCCAGGCTCTTGTATGGGCACCTGCCCCATCTTTTGGGCCTAGAATCCACGGATTTACTGCCACTCCTGGCATAACCGTGGACAATACAAATTTTGTCCAAATGGATTACTTCCATTTATTTATAACGGACGACATCCAAAATCAGATTGTCCACGAAACAAATTTATATGCCACTCAATATATAAGGCAGAAACCTTCATCCACCCATGCCAGAGATTGGACGCCCACCAATTTGCTGGAATTAAAAAAAAATTTGGGGCTCACCCTAAATATGGGTATTGTCAAAAAGCCCTCCATTAGGTCTTACTGGTCAACAAGACCCGCCCAAGTCACCCCAGTATATTCTGCAGTAATGCCCAGGTCTCGTTATGAGACAATAATGAGGTTCCTCCACTTCAATGACAACGCACAGGCCCCCCCAAGTACCGATGCAAACCGGGATCGGTTGTTCAAAATAAGACCGCTAATAAATTCCCTGAATAATTTATTTCTGCAACTTTACACCCCTGAGCAGAATGTAAGTGTGGACGAATCCCTCCTCAACTTTCATGGCAGACTTAGCTTTCGCCAATATCTACCTTCAAAAAGGGCAAGATATGGCGTTAAGCTCTACAAATTGTGTGAAAGCGGGTCAGGATATACCACCGCCTTCAGAATTTATGAAGGGCGGGACCGCACAATAAATGTTCCTGGATGCCCCCCTGATCTTTCCACCAGCAGTAAGATCGTGTGGGAGATAATGCAGCCTCTGCTTCACAAGGGGTACCACCTGTACTGTGATAATTTTTATTCGAGTGTGCCCCTGTTTAGGCATTTGCATGCTGCAAGGACTGGGGCATGTGGTACCATGCGCAAAAACAGAATTGGTTTTCCACAGCAATTAGTGGGGAAGCGCATGGTAAAGGGGGACTCCTGTGCTTATGCATCTGAAGAATTGCTGGCGGTCAAGTTCAGGGATCGCAAAGATGTGTATGTGCTAAGCACGATTCATACCGCAGGAACAGTGGCAGTGAGGGAAAGGGGGGCAACATCGGACAAGCACAAACCAGTGAGCGTGTCCGAATATAACAAGTACATGGGGGGGGTGGATTTAAGCGACCAGGTTTTACAGCCCTATTTAGTAAAACGCAAAACTAAAACCTGGTACAAAAAAGTGGCCATTTATTTGTTACAGGTGGCAACCCACAACTCATTCGTGCTCTACAAAAAAAACAGAGGCAGAGACACATACCTGGATTTCCAGGAAAAAATTATTGAAGGCCTCATTTTTGATGTTCAGGACACCCGAGAATGCCCCCAGTCTGAGGATGTCAAGCGACTGACTGAAAGACACTTCATCAGTCGGACTCCCCCAACACCAACCAGAAGCAACCCTCAGAAAAAGTGCCACGTCTGCAGAAAAGACGGGCACCGCAAAGATTCCCGATATTTCTGTCCCTCATGTCCCTCACAACCAGGCCTGTGCATTGAGCCATGTTTTAAAAAATACCACACTGTTCTGAATTATTAGATTTTAGTTAATTTGTTGAAAGTATATTTGCCCTACATTACGTTTTTATTTTTCCCCTGATTTTACTCCAAGGGTGAGGGAGGGAATAAGTGGGTGGGGGGTGGATGTCATGTTTGCATATTCTCTAAAGTTCATCTGCTGGAGAGCTCCATTTGCATAAACCTGCAATTTCTTATTTTAGAAAACCCCAAAAAATAAATTCCCATTATACCCCTAGATGAATATTTTGGGATTTCTGCTTCAAGAGCAGATATTTTGGAAGTGTTAGGCTATGTTCACACTGGGTATTTTGCCGAGTTTTTTGACGCGGAAACCGCGTCGCAAAACTCGGCAGAAACGGCCCGAGAACGCCTCCCATTGATTTCAATGGGAGGCGTCGGCGTCTTTTTCCCGCGAGCAGTAAAACTGCCTCGCGGGAAAAAGAAGCGACAAGCCCTATCTCCGGGCGCTTCCGCCTCCGACCTCCCATTGACTTCAATGGGAGGCAGGAGAAAGCGTATTTCTCGCTGTTTATGCCCGCGGCGCTCAATGGCCGCGGGCGAAAAACGGCGCGATAATTGCCGCGAAAATCGGCGTGCAGGGAGAGGAATATCTGCCTCAAAGTTCCAAACGGAATTTTGAGGCAGATATTCCTCCCCCAAAATACTCCGTGTGAACATAGCCTTATAGAAACTCTGTTAAGTTTTGTAAAACCAGCTTTGAAAAAAAGCGATTTGTGAAATAAGCTTCTTCTATCGTCCGCCCTCCTACATCTCTATGTGATAATAAGGCCCACATATTTGGTATCCCCATGCACAGGAGAAGTGGAAGAATGTGAAAGGAGATGAATTTTGGCCGTGGTCTATGCCGTGTGTGAAAAATGCTGGTATAAACTGACGCATTTGCTAAAAAATTGCTAATTTTATTTTGATCCATCTTATTCAAGAAACTTTCAGAAGAAAACTGGACTGTCTAAAAATATGATAAACCCCTTGAAGAAAACCTTGTGGGGTCTACTTGCGTGAATGAAGTAATTTATGGGGTGATTCTAATCTTTCAGCAGCATTAGGCCCCCCAGAAAACAGTATGCGGCTCTAAAATCAAATGCAAAATTCCTGGACCGAAAAGGCCAAAAAGCCTCCTTTTATGCCAAGCCCTGGCACATGCACGTGAATAAAGCACACATATTTGGTATCCCCATGCACAGGAGAAGTGGAAGAATGTGAAATGCGATGAATTTTGTCCGTGGTCCATTTTGTGTGTGAAAAAGCTAGCATAAACTGAGGCATTTGTTAAAAAAAAAGGTAATTTTATTTTGTTCCATCTTATTCAAGAAACTTTCAGAAGAAAACTGGACTGTCTAAAAATATGATAAACCCCTTGAAGGAAACCTTGTGGCGTCTACTTGTGTGAATGAAGTCATTTATGGGGTGATTCTAATGTTTCAGCAGCATTACACCCCCAAGAAAACAGTATGCTGCTATAAAATCAAATGCAAAATTCCTGAACCGAAAAGGCCGAAAAGCCTCCTTTTATGCCAAGCCCTGGCACATGCCCGCACAGTGAATAAGGCACACATATTTGGTATCCCCATGCACGGGAGAAGTGAAAGAACGTGAAAGGAGATGAATTTTGGCCGTGGTCTATACCGTGTGTGAAAAATACTAGCCTAAACTGACGCATTTGCTAAAAAATAGCTGATTTTTTTTTTGTTCCATCTTATTCAAGAAACTTTCAGAAGAAAACTGGACTTGCTAAAAATATGATAAACCCCTTGAAGGAAACCTTGTGGGGTCTACTTGTGTGAATGAAGTAATTTATGGGGTGATTCTAATGTTTCAGCAGCATTACGCCCCCCAGAAAACAGTATGCGGCTATAAAATCAAATGCAAAATTCCTGGACCGAAAAGGCAGAAAAGCCTCCTTTTATGCCAAGCCCTGGCACATGCCCGCACAGTGAATAAGGCACACATATTTGGTATCCCCATGCACGGGAGAAGTGAAAGAATGTGAAAGGAGATGAATTTTGTCCGTGGTCTATGCCGTATGTGAAAAATACTAGCCTAAACTGACGCATTTGCTAAAAAATAGCTGATTTTTTTTTGTTCCATCTTATTCAAGAAACTTTCAGAAGAAAACTGGACTTGCTAAAAATATGATAAACCCCTTGAAGGAAACCTTGTGGGGTCTACTTGTGTGAATGAAGTCATTTATGGGGTGATTCTAATGTTTCAGCAGCATTACGCCCACCAGAAAACAGTATGCGGCTATAAAATCAAATGCAAAATTCCTGAACCGAAAAGGCCGAAAAGCCTCCTTTTATGCCAAGCCCTGGCACATGCCCGCACAGTGAATAAGGCACACATATTTGGTATCCCCATGCACGGCAGAAGTGGAAGAATGTGAAAGGAGATTAATTTTGTCCTTGGTCTATGCCGTATGTGAAAAATACTAGCCTAAACTGACGCATTTGCTAAAAAATAGCTGATTTTTTTTTGTTCCATCTTATTCAAGAAACTTTCAGAAGAAAACTGGACTTGCTAAAAATATGATAAACCCCTTGAAGGAAACCTTGTGGGGTCTACTTGTGTGAATGAAGTCATTTATGGGGTGTTTCTAATGTTTCAGCAGCATTAGGCCCCCCAGAAAACAGTATGCTGCTATAAAATCAAATGCAAAATTCCTGAACCGAAAAGGCCGAAAAGCCTCCTTTTATGCCAAGCCCTGGCACATGCCCGCACAGTGAATAAGGCACACATATTTGGTATCCCCATGCACGGGAGAAGTGAAAGAATGTGAAAGGAGATGAATTTTGTCCGTGGTCTATGCCGTATGTGAAAAATACTAGCCTAAACTGACGCATTTGCTAAAAAATAGCTGATTTTTTTTTGTTCCATCTTATTCAAGAAACTTTCAGAAGAAAACTGGACTTGCTAAAAATATGATAAACACCTTGAAGGAAACCTTGTGGGGTCTACTTGTGTGAATGAAGTAATTTATGGGGTGATTCTAATGTTTCAGCAGCATTACGCCCCCCAGAAAACAGTATGCGGCTATAAAATCAAATGCAAAATTCCTGGACCGAAAAGGCAGAAAAGCCTCCTTTTATGCCAAGCCCTGGCACATGCCCGCACAGTGAATAAGGCACACATATTTGGTATCCCCATGCACGGGAGAAGTGAAAGAATGTGAAAGGAGATGAATTTTGTCCGTGGTCTATGCCGTATGTGAAAAATACTAGCCTAAACTGACGCATTTGCTAAAAAATAGCTGATTTTTTTTTGTTCCATCTTATTCAAGAAACTTTCAGAAGAAAACTGGACTTGCTAAAAATATGATAAACCCCTTGAAGGAAACCTTGTGGGGTCTACTTGTGTGAATGAAGTCATTTATGGGGTGATTCTAATGTTTCAGCAGCATTACGCCCCCCAGAAAACAGTATGCGGCTATAAAATCAAATGCAAAATTCCTGAACCGAAAAGGCCGAAAAGCCTCCTTTTATGCCAAGCCCTGGCACATGCCCGCACAGTGAATAAGGCACACATATTTGGTATCCCCATGCACGGCAGAAGTGGAAGAATGTGAAAGGAGATTAATTTTGTCCTTGGTCTATGCCGTATGTGAAAAATACTAGCCTAAACTGACGCATTTGCTAAAAAATAGCTGATTTTTTTTTGTTCCATCTTATTCAAGAAATTTCAGAAGAAAACTGGACTTGCTAAAAATATGATAAACACCTTGAAGGAAACCTTGTGGGGTCTACTTGTGTGAATGAAGTAATTTATGGGGTGATTCTAATGTATCAGCAGCATTACGCCCACCAGAAAACAGTATGCGGCTCTAAAATCAAATGCAAAATTCCTGAACCGAAAAGGCCGAAAAGCCTCCTTTTATGCCAAGCCCTGGCACATGCCCGCACAGTGAATAAGGCACACATATTTGGTATCCCCATGCACGGCAGAAGTGGAAGAATGTGAAAGGAGATGAATTTTGTCCGTGGTCTATGCCGTATGTGAAAAATACTAGCCTAAACTGACGCATTTGCTAAAAAATAGCTGATTTTTTTTTGTTCCATCTTATTCAAGAAACTTTCAGAAGAAAACTGAACTTGCTAAAAATATGATAAACCCCTTGAAGGAAACCTTGTGGGGTCTACTTGTGTGAATGAAGTCATTTATGGGGTAATTCTAATGTTTCAGCAGCATTACGCCCCCCAAAAAACAGTATGCTGCTATAAAATCAAATTCAAAATTCCTGGACCGAAAAGGCAGAAAAGCCTCCTTTTATGCCAAGCCCTGGCACATGCCCTCACAGTGAATAAAGCACACATATTTGGTATCCCCATGCACGGCAGAAGTGGAAGAATGTGAAAGGAGATTAATTTTGTCCGTGGTCTATGCCGTATGTGAAAAATACTAGCCTAAACTGACGGATTTGCTAAAAAATAGCTGATTTTTTTTTGTTCCATCTTATTCAAGAAACTTTCAGAAGAAAACTGGACTTGCTCAAAATATGATAAACACCTTGAAGGAAACCTTGTGGGGTCTACTTGTGTGAATGAAGTCATTTATGGGGTGATTCTAATGTTTCAGCAGCATTACACCCCCCAGAAAACAGTATGCGGCTATAAAATCAAATGCAAAATTCCTGGACCGAAAAGGCCGAAAAGCCTCCTTTTATGCCAAGCCCTGGCACATGCCCGCACAGTGAATAAGGCACACATATTTGGTATCCCCATGCACGGGAGAAGTGGAAGAATGTGAAAGGAGATTAATTTTGTCCGTGGTCTATACCGTGTGTGAAAAATACTAGCCTAAACTGACGCATTTGCTAAAAAATAGCTGATTTTTTTTTGTTCCATCTTATTCAAGAAACTTTCAGAAGAAAACTGGACTTGCTCAAAATATGATAAACACCTTGAAGGAAACCTTGTGGGGTCTACTTGTGTGAATGAAGTCATTTATGGGGTGATTCTAATGTTTCAGCAGCATTACACCCCCCAGAAAACAGTATGCGGCTATAAAATCAAATGCAAAATTCCTGGACCGAAAAGGCCGAAAAGCCTCCTTTTATGCCAAGCCCTGGCACATGCCCGCACAGTGAATAAGGCACACATATTTGGTATCCCCATGCACGGGAGAAGTGGAAGAATGTGAAAGGAGATGAATTTTGTCCGTGGTCTATACCGTGTGTGAAAAATACTAGCCTAAACTGACGCATTTGCTAAAAAATAGCTGATTTTTTTTTGTTCCATCTTATTCAAGAAACTTTCAGAAGAAAACTGGACTTGCTAAAAATATGATAAACCCCTTGAAGGAAACCTTGTGGGGTCTACTTGTGTGAATGAAGTAATTTATGGGGTAATTCTAATGTTTCAGCAGCATTACACCCCCCAGAAAACAGTATGCGGCTATAAAATCAAATGCAAAATTCCTGGACCGAAAATGCCGAAAAGCCTCCTTTTATGCCAAGCCCTGGCACATGCCCGCACAGTGAATAAGGCACACATATTTGGTATCCCCATGCACGGGAGAAGTGGAAGAATGTGAAAGGAGATTAATTTTGTCCGTGGTCCATACCGTGTGTGAAAAATGCTAGCATAAACTGGCGCAATTGCTAAATTCTTGCATTCTTGCATATTTTTATATATATATAGAAATTGAACTAATTCAGAAAAAATAAAAACAAACAAAATATATTTTTTCTATACCTAAAGAGTGCCTTGAATATTTCCGGATCTTGTCTTTTTCTTTTTTGCATTATAACTTACCCCTAGTATTCCATCACTCTGCCCCTATGCTGGCATTCTACCCCCCTAGGTTGTTTTCACTCTGTCCCCAGTATGCCATCAGTCTGCCCCATAGTATACTATCAGTCTGCACCCTAGTTTGCCATTACTCTGTCCCCTGTAGGCCATAACTATGCCACGATATGCCATCGCTTTGACCCCTGGTAAGCACTCACTATACATTTATATATTGCACATGCATCAGCACTCACTACATATATATACAGTGACTTGCGAAAGTATTCACCACCTTTGGTGTTTTTCCTGTTTTGTTGCATTACAACCTGGAAATAAAATGGATCAGAAATTTATTTTTATGTAATAGATCTCATAACATATTATATATTATTACAGTGGAATAAAAAAACAAACAAAAAAACAAAAAACTGTATATATTCAGTGCCTTTGTTATGAAACCCCTAAATAAGCTCTAGTCAAACCAATTAACTTCAGAAGTTACATAATTAATTGAATAAGGTCCCTGTGTGTAATCAAAGTGTCACATGATCTGTCACAAGATGTAAGTATAAATATACCTGTTCTGAAAGACCCCTGAGTCTACACTAAGCAACATGAAGCCCAATGAGCTTTCCAAACATGTCAGAGACTGTGTTGTGAAGAAGTACAGATCAGGGTTTTGTTTTAAAAAAAATATCCCAAACTTTGAAAATCCCATGGAGTACCATTAAATCCATTAGAACAAAATCGAAACAATATTGAACTACACACCTGACAAAAGAAGGCCACCCACCAAAACTAACAGACCGGGCAAGGAGGCAATAATCCAAGATTTAAGAAAATGCACCAACGATAACACTGAAGGGGCTCTGAAGATCCCCAGCGGAGTTTGAAGTATCTGCTCATAGGAGAACTATAAACTGTACACTCCACAGAGTGGGACTTTATGGAAGAGTGGCCAGAAAAAAAGCCATTACTTAAAGAAAAACATAAGTGAATATGTTATGAGTTCGCCAAACACATGAAAAAAGGTTTTCAGGTCAAATTAGACTAAAATATAAATTTTTGGCCATCATGGAATATTCTATGTGTGGCGCAAAACCAACCCTTCCTATCGCCTTAAGAACACCATTCCCACAGTGAAGCATGGTGGTGGCATTATTAAGTTGTGAGGTTGTTTTCATCATCAGGGACTGAAAAAATAGTCAGGATTGGAGGTCTAAGGTAAATACTGTGGAATTCTTGAGAAAAACCTGTTTCCCTCTGCCAGACATTTGAGACTTGGAATTGCCTAGTAAAAGCTCAGATCGCAATCCAAATGAAAATCTGTGTCATGACTTGAAGACTCTGTACACCAATGCAACCCATCTAGACTGTGACTTGAAGTAATTGGAGCAACTTTGGCTGAATAAATGGGCAACAAATCCCAGTGAATAGATGTGGTAAGCTAATAGAGACATACCCAAGACACTTGCATCTGTAATTGCAACAAAAGGTGGCTCCACAAAGTATTGACTTTCAAGGCGTGAATACTTATGCACATTAAAGTTCTATTTTTTGTCTTAATTGTTGTTTGTGTTACAGTAAAACAATATTTGTCCCTTCAAAGTGGTAGATATTTTGTGTAAATCAAAAGAAACAACCCCCCCCCCCCAAAAAAAAATAAAATTTAAGTCAAGATTGTAATGCACAAAAATGAGTAAAAACACCAAATGGGTGAATACTTTGGCAAAGTCACTGTCTATTACATGTAGACAAGACATGGAAAAGGAAGAATGGAGGACTTACAGTAGGTATTGTAAAAACTGGAGGACGTGAAGTGGAGAAGCTCAAAAGACTGCTGCTCAGGAGACTGCTGCTCAGGAGACCAGTTGCTGGGGTGTCAGTACATTCTTCAACAGCATGCCAAAGGGGACCAATCAGCTACTGCCTGCTTGTCAAAGAGAAAGCTCCTTACTCGCTGCTGGAGCCGCCTACCATTGGCTGCAAATAAGGAGCTTTCTCATTGGCTCCGCCTCTCTCCTGTCCCGGCTGCAAACTATGTAGCACTGTGACTATAGGTTTCAGTAGGTTTCAGTCTCATGCGTAAAAATACATGAGACTTTTTTTGAAGCGTAAAATTTCCTGTACAGGCATCAATGATGGCCATAAGGTGTTTTTGCAATCTCTGCCAGTAGATGGACCTCACCATGTAAAGGTGTTACACAGACTCTCCATCTGCAAAATGGTAAGAAATTTTTATTAAGAAATTTGCTTAATTTTTCATTTAAGCAAAATCAGGGTACAGTTGTCCAAAGCCTTTAAATGTTTTTTTCAAAACCAGATATTCTGGAATAACCTATAGAAGAAAAATGGTCAAAAACTAACCCAGACGTAATAAATAATAGAAATTCATTTTATTAACAAACAGATACAAATACAAAAAATGAGTCATACAATGTATTAAAAGGTGTCAACCTACGCAGGATATATTTATGGTACCATCAGGGTATGAATAAATGTACTGGAGACATATGGGGTAAGAACATGTCAGAAATGTGCTAGCTGTGCCTTACATGCAGTGAGTAAACAGTGCAAGAAAAAATGCTATGTGCAGTATATAGCACTACTCTATGTATAGAACGCCATTTAATGTGTATGTAAATGTAACACACATGCAGGACATAACCAACAAGTCATCCGAGCCATTAAGGCAGAATATGCAAACAGCCCTAGAGAGATTAAACCAAATGTCTAGCTGAATAAAGGTACATACACAGGTTCATAATCCCGCATCGAGGAGACGCCAATACCCGACGCGCGTTTCGGCAGATGCCTTCGTCCGGGGGTGGCGTCTTCCTTCCGGGGCCCTCCCTTTTGTATTAGGTAAGCTAGCGTGTAGTCCAATCATATGGGGCCGTCAAAGGTGGAATAACGGCGACAGGCCAGGGGTACAAAGATGACTGCCGCCCCACTTCCGGATTTGCGGCATCAGAGAGGATGTGACAGCGCCGCCCACATCCAACCCCGATGGAAGACAGCGGCCGAAAGGTGCGCAAGCCACTCCCCCCCCCCCTCACCAGCGCACCATTCCTCCCATGGGACCCACGGAGTGGAACCCATGTACATAACTAGCAATGCAGCATGTATTTTGACAAATTTCACGATCTATGATTATAGATGTATGTTATTAAAACGG
The DNA here is from genome assembly GCF_050947455.1 of Rhinoderma darwinii. Taxonomy (NCBI): domain Eukaryota; kingdom Metazoa; phylum Chordata; class Amphibia; order Anura; family Rhinodermatidae; genus Rhinoderma; species Rhinoderma darwinii. The sequence continues at coordinate 143,905,096 of NC_134690.1, forward strand.
CTAACAATGTAATATGGTATAATGTTGGCAGACGGTGGTAGCAAAAAAAATAAATGAAAAACAAATTTAAGTGTATTGTGATAAAAATAAATAAATAAGACGGTCCTATATAAATAAAAGTAGGGGACTGATGTGTGATATAAATTGACTGAAAACGAAAAATAAAAATGAAAAATCAGAAAAATAAAAAAAATGAAAAATCATATAACGTGATGTGACAGTATGTGGTGTAGATTCACTAATACTGTGCTTATATATAAAGTACATGCATGTCATAAAAATACGACATGCAAGTCCAAAAGAAAGAGAAAAAGAAGAAAGAAATAGTGTGTGCATGTGTCAGCATCAACGATATATTGAATCTGCACTGACAAATGGGCATGTAAAGACCAGTAAATTAATTACCGTGCATAACCAGCTTAATACAGATGTGTATCTGTGTCCGCGCACATGCGGATACCGCATGGACACGGGCACCAGATAATTCAAACGGGCACAGAACGCAGATAATAGAGCTAATAACCATGTATACAAAACCCACATTAAATATAACACAGTATTGCCAAGAAAACCCAAGCTATACACCAAATTATGACATGGGAAGAAAAATTTATAAATCCTAGTCCATTCTCTTCACTTCTGTGTCTTCCCACATCGTTCTTATATAGCCAAACAACCAATGTCGATGACAACTGCATGTCTAGAAACCTTATGGAGAAGAAAAAGAACAAGGGAGGGTAGTTATCAATATAAAGGATAAAATATGACAATTAAAAACATGGACCCGCTAGGAGTCAATGGTTATAGAAACGGAGCGAGACTCATGGATTCGTTCAAACCGAATGGATGCATTGTCCCAAGGGTCCAAAACCACCGGGCTTCACATTGTGCTAATTTTTGTTTAATATTTCCTCCTCTCATATTCGTTACAATGTGATCAATCCCTCTCACCTTCAATTGGGGTGGATCACAAAGATGATGTGTCTTAAAGTGTCGAGGTATTTGTTTCAGGACTTCCATAATCTCTTCATCAGCTGCTTGTCTGATGTCAGACATATGCTCTCTTACGCGTACCTTCAATTCCCTAGAGGTAAGACCGACATATATTTTAGGGCATGGACATGTTGCGTAGTACACTACCATTTTTGTGGTGCATGTTATTGAATGCGTAATAGTGTATGTTTTTGTATCTGTCGCATTGGAGAATTTTGTTGTTTTCTCAATATTAGGACATGCGACACAATCTCCACAGGGGGTGCACCCCCATTTGGGGCCTTTAGTCCCAAAAAGGTATTTTGCTCTTATAGGATCATAGTGACTCCTCACTAAATGATCCTTCAAGTTTTTTGAGCGTCTTGCAGTGATACTGGGATATCTGGTAATGTAATTTACAAGAGTTGGATTCGTTAATAAAATCCGCCAATACCGCTTAAAAATTTCCCTCATCTGTGGCCACCTAGAGTGGTAATTGGTTATCAATCTCACCTGCATTTGTGTGTCTGCTCTTCTTTTTGGATAAAGAAGATCATCTCTGGTTGTATATTTCGCCCTATGATATGATTTTTTTGATGGACCTCATGCTATAACCACGGTTGAGAAAGCGGTTCTTTAGATCTTTTGCCTGTTCCTCAAAAAGTGTATCAAATGAACATATCCTCCTGATCCTCAAAAATTGTCCAATTGGGATCGCCTGAATTGTCTGTGGGGGATGGGAAGAGGAAAAATGCAAAAGTGAATTAACGGATGTCTCTTTGCGATATACATCACTTTGTAGGAAACCATTTGTATCTTTGGTCAATTTGATATCTAAGAACTCCATACATTGCTTATCAAATGTATATGTAAATCTGAGATTAAGTTTGTTGTTATTCAGGTTCTTCATGAAAGTATCCAACTCAGATGGTGTACCTTTCCAAATGACCAAGATGTCATCTATGTACCGTGCCAAAAAGAGGACTCGGTCCATCGAATCATCCTGGTCATTCGCCAGCAAGTCTCTCTCCCACAGCCCCAGGAACAAATTTGCATATGAGGGTGCACATGCTGCCCCCTTTGCCGTTCCCTGGAGCTGTAGGTAGAAATGCCCATTAAATGTGAAAAAGTTGTGTGTTAAGGCGTATTCCAATAGGTTAGCCAAAAACTCACATTATGGCCTTTCCAGATTGGACATGGAAAGATAACATTTAGTGGCCCTTATCCCATCCATGTGTCTTATACTAGTGTATAGGGACTCTACGTCGATTGCAACAAGCAGCATATAATTTTCAATTCTGACGCCGCTGACCTTCTGTAAGAGATCAGCGGAATCACAGATGTAGGATGGTAGATTCACAACAAGCTCTTTTAGATGGAAATCAATGAATTTACAGATCCTTTCAGTGATACTGCCCCTATCTGAAATTATAGGTCTTCCTGGGGGAATTGTATCGTTCTTATGCACTTTTAGAAGTAAGTAAAGTGTGGGAACAATTGGTTCATTATTGATGAGTGCTGTTGATAATTCTTTTGTAATGATGTTCTCCTGTGTAGCTTTAGAGAGTATCTGATGTAATGCTGATCTAAAAGAAAGTGAGGGATTAAAAGTCAATTTTTTGTAAGATTGTTTGTCACGCAATTGCCTGCACGCTTCAGCTTCGTACATATGGCAAGGCCACACTACTATATTACCGCCTTTATCAGCAGCCTTGAATACAATATCTCTCATTTTCTGTAGTTTATTCAAACTTTGAGGTTGTATCACAGTTAGATTATCATGTTTGATACTGTCAGGAATATTTTGGAGTTCTTTCGTTACTGATTTAACGAATAAATCTACAGCAGGACACAGACTAAGTGCAGGGAATTTTTGGGATTTAATGCGGATACAAGATGGAATTTTACCTGATTTAGACTGATAAAAAAAAAAATACTATCAAAGAGATGGCAGAAACTTTAGAAGTAGCCAAATCCAAAATTTGATAGATTCTTAAAAATAAGGAATGCACTGGTGAACTCAGCAACACCAAAAGGCCTTAAACACCAGTCATCCGACCTTATGTAAGTGCTGTGAGGTCAGGTGACTGGACTGGTCCACTCCCAGGCCGGCACCGACCTCACACAGACCTCCGTGTCATTCACATAGTTGCCAACAGTCCCGAATTTGCTGAGACAGTCACAAATTTACAGAGACAGTTCCGGCAAATTACTGTCCTGGACATGTCCCGGCAACTACCATAATCAATTCTATCTGCATCCTCAGGACACAGATACAGTTGAATACTATGGCAGAGCAGGAAACTATCCACCCCCTGCTCTGCCATTAACTCCTCCTGGAGCAGAATCCCCGGCCAGAACATTGCCGATGCTCTGGCCATGGATTCCACTCCTGGAGGAGCTCCTGGCATCACTATCCGTATATGGACAGTGATATCACGGGCTCCAGCAGGAGAGGACTCCCCAGCCAGGGCGTCAGCTACATTCTGGCTGGGGATTCCACACCTAGAAGGAGCTTCAATGGCACTATCTACAGGGGGGTGTAGTGCTATCTACATGTGGTTGTAGCTCTATCTACAGAGGGCACTGTGGCATTATCTACAGGGTGGTGTGTGGCACTATCTACAGAGGGCTTTGTAGCACTATCTACAGAGGGCACTGTGGAATTATCTATAGAGGGCACTGTGGCATTATCTACAGGAAGGGTGTGCCACTATCTACAGAGGGCACTGTGGCATTATCTACAGAGGACATTGTGGCATTATCTACAGGGTGTGGCATTATTTATAGGGGGTGTTTGGCACTGTCTACTGGGGGGCTGTGGAGTGGTGGTGGAGTGAGTGGTGAGTGAGTCGGACTCCCTAATCTCAGCCCCGCTTGCAGCTTTCCCATGCTAAATTAGCGTGGGAAAGCTACAAGTAGGGCTGTGTTGGTGTGTCACTCCTAGCACACTGCAAAGTGCACAGGCAATGATTTTGTAATGTCTGTAAACATTTTGGTCTGTCCGTGATTTTTAGTTCAGTAGTCCAGAAATGACTGAAGTGGAGGTTGGCAACCCTGTTAATCTTTGAAGGACACTGCCAATTTTGGCGTTGAAGGCACTGCAAAGTTGAAATTTTTGCTTTAACTTTTTTCTTTCTCCATTGTTTTAGATTTTGGTTTGTTTTTTTCGGGACAAGTTACAGCTTTTAATAGAGCAATTCATGGTACATATGCTTAAGTGTTAAACTTTTAGTAATTTTTGTGTGGGGTAAAAAAATATTACATGTAAATATGCATAATTTTTTTATGTTTAGTCACCTTATTTCAATAAAAACAGTTGTTATGCATATATTGTATTAAATATTTAAATATGTTCATAATTTTTTTTTACTTATATAACATTAATATTAAAAAAAAACAAAGAAAAAACCTTTATGTCCCTTTAGGGGACTTTCAATAATTTCTTATTATAATTTATTTTTACTTTTAATTAATAATACGTTCAAATTAGGCAAGGCCTAACAGAGACTTATTGATGGCAGGCCCCCGGCTGCCATAGCAACCCATCGGCACACCGCAATTGCGTTTCTGAGGGTCGAGAAAGGGAGTCCCTTTGTCAACACCCATAGGTGCCGCAGATGATCGTAACAACTAATGGGTTAAACAACCGGAATCAGAGTTACAACTAACATCCGCATGTTACTTCATGGGCACATCACCTGTGTCCGAGCCATCACTGCTCCATATATATATGGCTCTGGGTGGAAAGTACTTCCCACCTATGCCTTACATGTTTGGCGCGGTGTGTTAAAGTATTAAAGGAGGTTTTACGAATTTTAAGATTTCTAGGATATGCAATTCATCTCTGATCAGTGGGGTCCAACCCCCACTGATAATGAGAATGAAGGGGCTGCAGCACCCCTCTTTTCTCATATATGATAGATAGATAGATAGATTTAAATTATTATTATTTATTCCTAGTTGTTACCATATTTGAAATACACAAAGTTATATCTTTTTAGCTAATTAGAAATATTATCATCAATGAATATCTACAATTATGCTTCAAAAATCAGAGAGAGCTTAAAAAAAGCTTTCTTATGTATGATGTTTTTGCAAATAACAAAAGAAGCTAAGAAAGTGAACATTTAAAGAAGTTCAAGCTTGAGGCATACAAATGGAATAGAACATTATCTCCTTTTTTATTGTTTAGACAGTGATATGTTTCTTTTGTGGCAAATAAAATAATTCAAATGAAAGAGGCAAACTGGCTGGTCTCATTTTCACCGCATTAAGAATTTACTCTTACCATATATGTACAGCTGCGGGTGCTGTTTTATCCAGTTATGAGTTCTATTTAGAGTAGATATAATTGACTTCTTGCTTTACTGAAACTTATGTACGATCCATGAAGCCTTTTAAATGAAGAAAAATGAAGGTTTGTATTTTTCCCTTTCTCCTGTGTTGCCGAGAGGTACATCAACGTATTGCTCTGAAGAACTCTGTGGTTCATTCTAGGAGTAATTGTCTTAATTCCCAGCTGCTTGATTTGTATAGCCTACAGTTCTAATTAATGGTAGCATAAATCTTAAATAAAGTAAACTGCAGCATATGTAAATATAACTAATGTAGAAACTTCTCCTTGAAGTCTACAGGAATGTCACATCTTTCAATGTGCTTGAAATAGTGTTTAGAGACATCAATATACAGCAGGAAAGGGTTCTTTACAGTTAGAGTAGTCAAGCTATGGAATGCTCTATCACAAAAAGGTAGTAATGGCAGATACTAGACAGCATTCAAAAATGAGCTAGATCCCTATGTAATGACAAATTACATTAAGGGTTAAAATTAATTTAGAAATGAATTATGTAGAATTGATCTGAAAAAGGATGATGGACCTGTGTCTTCTTTCAACCTATGTAACTGTGTGTATGTAATTTAGTGAACTGACCTAAGAAGTCAGAAAATGAGTATTTACTGGAGAATTAGGGCATGACCACACATGGCGGAATTCCTCCGCAACTGTCCGCATCAATGCCGCACCTAATCCGGGTTGCGGATTACGGCTGCGGATCTGCACAAAATGTGCAGAAAATTGATGCGGACTGGCCGCTGCGGACTGCAGGAAAAGTGCTTCCCTTCTCCCTATCAGTGCAGGATAGAGAGAAGGGACAGCACTTTCCCTAGTGAAAGTAAAAGAAATTCATACTTACCGCCCGTTGTCTTGATGACGCGTCCCTCCTTCGGCATCCAGCCCGACCTCCCTGGATGACGCGCCAGTCCATGTGACCGCTGCAGCCTGTGCTTGGCCTGTGATTGGCTGCAGCCGTCACTTCCACTGAAACGTCATCCTGGGAGGCCGGACTGGAGACAGAAACAGGGAGTTCTCGGTAAGTATGAACTTATATGTTTTTTTACAGATACATGTATATTGGGATCGGTAGTCACTGTCCCGGGTGCAGAAACAGTTACTGCCGATCGCTTAACTCTTTCAGCACCCTGGACAGTGACTATTTACTGACGTCTCCTATCAACGCTCCCGTCATTACGGGAGCCCCATTGACTTCCTCAGTCTGGCTGTAGACCTAGAAATACATAGGTCCAGCCAGAATGAAGAAATGTCATGTTAAAAAACCAATACGCTCCGCACCACACATAACATGTGCATGACAGCTGCGGACTTCATTGCGGAACTTAGAATCTCCATTGAAGTCAATGGAGAAATTCCGCCATGAGTCCGCAACCAGTCCGCCACTGCTCCGCAACAGACAGAGCATGCTGCGGACACCACATTCCGCTCCGCAGCCTATGCTCCGCAGCGGAATTGTACGCATCGTGTAAACGAACACTGCGAAATTAAAGTGAAAGTCAATGGAGAAACGGCTCCGCTGCGGATTAACGCTGCGGAGTGTCCGCAGCGGAATTTAAGTGAAAATCCGCCATGTGTGAACCCGCCCTTAATGGAAATGTGTGCTACTATATTAACCCCTACCCGCACGACTGTGTGCATCGGGAACCAGGAGACAAGCTGTCCCTGACAGTTAACACTCCTGAGTCACCGGCAATTGATCACTGTACAGATTACAGATCTACCGATCACATTGTTATTACTGTAAAAGTTTTAAAAAACATTCCTGGTACTTGTAGTTAAGTCCGGGAACGGTTACAAAGGTCCCCCTTCCATGACCCATGCCCCATGTGACCGTCAATGGACCAATAGCAGCGGTCCATTGCCGGCGACTGCTGTGATTGGTCGGTCTATTCAGACCGACCAATCACAGTGCGTTTTTAGCTGGGGCCGGTAAAAAATACCCCCCCGACAGCTTGCACATCTCAGTCACCGGCAATGGTCCCATAGAAGCGGTCCCATAGAATGCTTGCGATCTCGGTGGACCTGTACAGATCCACCGATCCTTCATAAAAGTTATAAAAACTGTTATAAATGTTATCAAAACTGTTCCCAGGACAGTTACTGTGCTCCCTCCACCTCCCCTTCCCCATGTCCTATGTGACCGGCAATGGACCGCTGCTATTGGTCTATTGCCGGTGACTGTTGTGATTGGTAGGTCTGTTCAGACCTACCATTTACAGCATGTTTTCTTGCAGGGCGGGTGAAAAATACAGGATCCAGGCTCTGATCTCTTAGTTGGTGTTTAGTAGTTGGAGAGATCAGAGCCTATATCGTGTTTTCAGCCCAGTCATAGTGAAAATAGTGAGTAACCCCTAATTTTCACTTCCCCTGTTCCCCACCTCCTCCCAATATCTTGTTTTTTTTTATCTTTAAAAATAACAATTTGATTTAGTTCTTGGGTAGTTGTCCAGCTCATCTACGTCAATTTGTCGCGTCAGTCGTCAGTTAGTCAGTGTCAGTCAGCGTCCGTTGTCAGTTAGTCAACGTCAACCTGTTGTCAGTGTTAATCCATGGCGTCCGTGTTAGTCAGCGTCAATCGTGTAAGTTGTAAGTAAGTGTCAGTCAGACAGTCAGTGTCAGTCAGCGTCAGTTAGTCAACGTTAATCCGTTGTTAGTGTCGATCCGTAGCGTCCGTGTCAGTCAGCGTCAATCGCGTCACTTGTCAATCAGTGTCAGTCAGTTTCAGTCAGCCTCAGTGTCATTAAGTAAGTGTAGTAAGTTTTCTAAGTGTTATAAAAAAAAAAATTAAAAAAATTGGTTGTCGTTGTTAGTGTTTAGTGTTTTACGTGACAAAAAAACAACTTAGTGTTTGAGTGTTAGTGTTATTTAGTGTTTTATGTGAAAAAAACATAAGAAGAAAAAAAATCTTTGTTATACTTTTTTACAGTTCTTTGAGCTACATGTGTGTAAGCACTACACACATATATATATATATATATATATATATATATATATATATATATATATCAACAAAGAAATTATCGCAGCGCTCCAGTAGTAGTTGCAAAACAAATTGTGGCTTATTTAACCCATGTAGAAATTGCTACGTTTCAGTCCTCTCAGCAGGACCTTTCTCAAGGCTTGAGAAAGGTCCTGCTGAGAGGACTGAAGCGCAGCAATTTCTACATGGGTTAAATAAACCACAGTTGGTTTTGCAACGACTACTGGAGTGCTGCGATCATTTCTTTGTTGCTGTATCTAAAAGGACCGTGTGGACGACGGTCAAGGACGCATAGCACCTTTCTACTGTGTACCTTTGAAGTGCTGCTTTTTTCTACCTTCTATATATATATATATATATATATATATATATATATATATATATATACTACCGTTCAAAAGTTTAGGGTCACTTAGAAATTTCCTTATTTTTGAAAGAAAAGCACAGTTTTTTTCAATGAAGATAACATTAAATTAATCAGAAATACACTATATACATTGTTAATGTGCTAAATGACTATTCTGGCTGCAAACGTCTGGTTTTTAATGCAATATCTACATAGGTGTATAGAGGCCCATTTCCAGCAACCATCACGCCAATGTTCTAATGGTACATTGTGTTTGCTAACTGTGTTGGGCTAATGGATGATTAGAAAACACTTGAAAACCCTTGTGCAATTATGTTAGCACCGCTGTAAACAGTTTTGCTGTTTAGAGGAGCTATAAAACTGACCTTCCTTTGAGCTAGTTGAAAATCTGGAGCATTACATTTGTGGGTTCGATTAAACTCTCAAAATGGCTAGAAAAAGAGAGCTTTCATGTGAAACTCGACAGTCTATTCTTGTTCTTAGAAATGAAGGCTATTCCATGCGAGAAATTGCCAAGAAACTGAAGATTTCCTACAACGGTGTGTACTACTCCCTTCAGAGGACAGCACACACAGGCTCTAACTAGAGTAGAAAGAGAAGTGGGAGGCCCCGCTGCACAACTGAGCAACAAGACAAGTACATTAGAGTCTCTAGTTTCAGAAATAGACGCCTCACAGGTCCTCAACTGGCAGCTTCATTAAATAGTACCTGCAAAACGCCAGTGTCAACGTCTACAGTGAAGAGGCGACTCCGGGATGCTGGCTTTCAGGGCAGAGTGGCAAAGAAAAAGCGATATCTGAGACTGGCTAATAAAAGGAAAAGATTAATATGGGCAAAAGCACACAGACACTGGACAGAGGAAGATTGGAAAAAAGTGTTATGGACAGACGAATCGAAGTTTAAGGTGTTTGGATCACACAGAAGAACATTTGTGAGATGCAGAACAACTGAAAAGATGCTGGAAGAGTGCCTGACGCCATCTGTCAAGAATGGGGGATGTACTGTGATGGTCTGGGGTTGCTTTGGTGCTGGTAAAGTGGGAGATTTGTACAAGGTAAAAGGGATTTAGAATAAGAAAGGTTATCACTCCATTTTGCAACGCCATGCCATACCCTGTGGACAGCGCTTGATTGGAGCCAATTTCATCCTACAACAGGACAATGACCCAAAGCACACCTCCAAATTATGCAAGAACTATTTAGGGAAGAAGCAGGCAGCTGGTATTCTATCTGTAATGGAGTGGTCAGCGCAGTCACCAAATCTCAACCCCATAGAGTTGTTGTGGGAGCAGCTTGACCGTATGGTACGCAAGAAGTGCCCATCAAGCCAATCCAACTTGTGGGAGGGTCTTCTGGAAGCATGGGGTGAAATTTCTCCCTATTACCTCAGCAAATTAACAGCTAGAATGCCAAAGGTCTGCAATGCTGTAATTGCTGCAAATGGAGCATTCTTTGACGAAAGCAAACTTTGAAGGAGAAAATTATTATTTAAAATAAAAATCATTATTTCTAACCTTGTCAATGTCTTGACTATATTTTCTAGTCATTTTGCAACTCATTTGATAAATATAAGTGTGAGTTTTCATGGAAAACACAAAATTGTCTGCGTGACCACACACACATAAAATGGCAGCGAGACTTTACATCGCTGAAGAGGCGTATGCCATGATTGCGTCCGATACGGACTCAGCAAGCGGTGAGGATCCACAGTTCTTGCTCTCATCCTCCTCCTTCAGTGACAGTGGGGAACCTCCTCATAGTCGCAGGAGGGTTAGTGCCCAGGTTCTGCCTGACCCTGCAACTGCCATTCTGCCTGACCCTGGTACAGCCAGCAGTGATTGGTCAACCCCAAGCAATTACATTTCCCAAATCCCAGAATTTACTTCTGCAGCAGGTATTCATGTACAGGCAGAAGGGCTGCCTATTATTGGATTTTTGTAATTATTCTTGACAGACAATTTTATCCAGCTTATGGTTGATCAAACCAACATTTACGCCCAGCAGTTTATTTTGGAACACCCCAATTCCTGTCATGCCCAGCCCAATCGGTGGCAACCGACTAATTGTGAAGAAATGCACAAGTATTGGGGGTTAGTCCTCAACATAGGTCTCAGTAAAAAGCCAGAGTTGAGATCCTACTGGTCCATGGACATTCTCTATCATTGCCCGCTGTACTGCAATACTATGACCAGACCCCGCTTTTAGGCCCTCCATAAATTTCTGAACTTTAGTGACAATTCCCAATGCCCCCCCCCCCCCCTCAGGATGACCTCAATAGACTTTTTAAAATTAGGCCCCTCATTAACATTTTATCCCAACATTTTTCAGCAGTCAACACCCCTCAAAAATAAATATCCATAGATGAATCCCTGGTGCACTTCAAGGGCAGGCTGAAGTTTCACCAATATTTGCCAAATAAACACGCCAGGTACGGGATAAAATTGTAAAAGCTGTGCGAATCGGAGATCGGATACACACACGCTTTCCGGATTTATGAGGGGAAGGACAGGACAAAACAGCCCCAAATTGTCCCCCCGTCCGGTCCACAACAGGGTAGATAGTGTGGGACCTCCTGCACCCACTGCGTGATCAGGGGTACAACTTGTACTTGGACAACTGGTACACAAGCAAAAAAATCAGAGGCACCTTACCAAGACCCTCATCGGCCAATCCCTATCAACTGGCGAAAGCAGGGCATTGCTGCAGGATGGGATTCTGTGTCTCAAATTTAGAGACAAATAAGAGGTCTGTATGCTGACATCTATACATGACGCCAGCTGAACCCCTGTCAACATGTGGATTCACATCATCCACGATGAAGCCTTTGTGCATTCAGTCATATAATAAATTCATGGGGGGGTTGACCTGAATGATCAGGTGTTGAAACCATATAGTGCCATGAGAAAGAGTAGAATCTGGTACAAGAAATTTGCAGTATACGTTGTCCAAATGGCACTATATAACTCCTTTTTAATTTTCAGGAAAGCTAGCCATCTGGGTACATACTTGGTGTACCAAGAGAAAATTATAAAATTTATTTTACTTGGAAACGAGGTGGGGGAAACGTCTGCTGCTCCAAGTAATGTTTGCTGAATTCTTCCTTGGCAGCACTTTCCTAGTGAAATGCCTGGCACAGGAAAAAAAGGCAAGGCACAAAAAAGGTGCCGTGTCTGTACAAAAAGGGGTATCCGTAAGGATGCCACATATCAGTGCGACACTTGCCCATCTAAAAACGGACTGTGCATGAAGGACTGCTTCTGCATTTACCACACCTCCCTGGATTAAAAATGTTATACTTTTTTTAAAAAACACCCTTCCTTTTATCATTCTGGTCCAGCCATTTTTAAAATTGAACGCTATAAAAAAATAAATAAATTGAAAACCCTCATTATACCCCTAGATGAATACCTAATACTCTAACAAATGTGCATGATCTGCACAATTTTTTTAGGCCTATGCTTGTGGCTAAAAATCATTCAAGTAAAAATAAGGCCTCTAAATCCTTGTTGAACTGCTTCACTTCCAGACAACATATTCAGACCACTTTGGGGGTATTTCTAAACTCATAAGAAAAATCCAAAGAAATATTGAGGTGCCTTCCTTCATTTACATGCTGTGTCTGAAAAATCTGTCCTATAAATGATGCATTTGTGAAAAATGTAACATTTTATTTTTCATGCCAGATTTCTACTAAATTCAGCCCAAAAAATATGGGTTCATAAAAGTGATCACACCGCTAAATAAATTCCTTGGGGTGCAGTTTCCAAAATGGGGTCACTTCTTGGGTGTTTCCACTGTACTGGTACCTCAGGAGCTCTGAAAATGTGACATGGCACTCGAAACCTTCCCAGCAAAATATGTGCTTCAAATGGTTCTCCTTCCATTCTGCACCCTGCCGTGAGTCCAAACAGCAGTTTATTACCACATATGGGGTATTGCCATAATCGGGAGAAATTGTTTTACAAATGTTGGGGTGCTTTTTCTCCTTTATTCCTTGTAAATTCGAAAAAAATTCTATGTTTTTCCAGTAAAATAGTAGATTTTCATCTTCACAGACTAATTCCACTAAATTCTGCAAAAAAAATGTGAGGACAAAATGCTGACTATACCCCTACAATAATTCTTTGAGGGATGTCGTTTCCAAAATAAGGTCACTTTTGGGGGGTTTCCACTGTTTTGGTCCCTCCAGGGCATTGCAAAAATGATATGGCACTAAAAACTATTCCAGCAAAATCTGCACTCCAAAATCCAAAAGGCGCTCCTTCGCTTCTGAACCCTGCTGTGGGTCTTCATTTCTGAACCCTGCTGTGGATCCAGACATTAGTTTATGACCACATATGGGGTATTGCCATAATAGAAAGAAATTGCTTTATAAATGTTGGGGTGTTTTTTCTCCATTATTCCTTGTAAAAATGAAAAACTTCTATGTTTTTCCAGAAAAAAAGTAGATTTTCATCTTTACAGACTAATTCCACTAAATTCTGCAAAAAAAAATGTGGGGACAATAATTCTTTGAGGAATGTAGTTTCCAAAATAGGGTCACTTTTGGGGGGTTTCCACTGTTTTGGTCCCTCCAGGGCATTGCAAATATGACATGGCACCAAAATCTATTGCAGCAAAATCTGCGCTCCACAATCCAAAAGTCCCTCCTTCACTTCTGAGCCTGGCCGTGGGTCCAAACAGCAGTTTATTACCACATATGGGGTATTGCCATAATAAGGAGAAATTTCTTTACAAATATTGCGGTGCTTTTTCTCCTTTATTCTTTCTAAAATTAAAAAAAAATCTATGTTTTTTCAGAAAAAAAGTAGATTTTCATCTTCACAGACTAATTCCACTAAATTGTGAAAAAAAAAATGTGGGGACAAAATGCTAACTATACCCCTAGAAAAATGTCTTGAGGGGTATCGTTTTCAAAATGGGGGTCACTTTTGGGGGGTTTACTCTGTTTTAGTCCCTCCAGGGAATTGCAAACATGACATGGCACCAAAAACTATTCCAACAAAATCTGCACTCAAAAATTCAAATGGTGCTCCTTGACTTCTGAACCCTGCTGTGGGTCCAGACATTAGTTTATAACCACATATGGGGTATTGCCATAACAGAAAGAAGTTGCTTTACAAATGTTGGTGTGCTTTTTCTCCTTTAATCCTTGTAAAAATGAAAAAATTCTATGTTTTTTTCCGGAAAAAAAGTACATTTTCATCTTTACAGACTAATTCCACTAAATTCTACTAAAAACCACTGTGGGGACAAAATGCTAACTATACCCCTATAAAAATTCCTTCAGGGGTGTATTTTCCAAAATAGGGTCACTTTTGGGGGGTTTCCACTGTTTTGGTCCCTCCAGGGCATTGCAAACATGACATGGCACCAAAATCTATTGCAGCAAAATCTGCGCTCCACAATCCAAAAGTCCCTCCTTCACTTCTGAGCCTGGCCGTGGGTCCAAACAGCAGTTTATTACCACATATGGGGTATTGCCATAATAAGGAGAAATTGCTTTACAAATATTGCGGTGCTTTTTCTCCTTTATTCTTTGTAAAATTTAAAAAAAATCTATGTTTTTTCAGAAAAAAAGTAGATTTTCATCTTCACAGACTAATTCCACTAAATTGTGAAAAAAAAAATGTGGGGACAAAATGCTAACTATACCCCTAGAAAAATGTCTTGAGGGGTATCGTTTTCAAAATGGGGGTCACTTTTGGGGGGTTTACTCTGTTTTAGTCCCTCCAGGGAATTGCAAACATGACATGGCACCAAAAACTATTCCAACAAAATCTGCACTCAAAAATTCAAATGGTGCTCCTTGACTTCTGAACCCTGCTGTGGGTCCAGACATTAGTTTATAACCACATATGGGGTATTGCCATAATAGAAAGAAGTTGCTTTACAAATGTTGGTGTGCTTTTTCTCCTTTAATCCTTGTAAAAATGAAAAAATTCTATGTTTTTTTCCGGAAAAAAAGTACATTTTCATCTTTACCGACTAATTCCACTAAATTCTACTAAAAACCACTGTGGGGACAAAATGCTAACTATACCCCTATAAAAATTCCTTCAGGGGTGTATTTTCCAAAATGGGTCAGTTTTGGGGGGTTTCCACTGTTTTGGTACCTCCAGAGCATTACAAACATGACATGGCACCAAAAACTATTCCAGCAAAATCTGCTGTAATGACGGGGTAGGGAGACAGACAGGTGAGCCCTAATATACCCGCCACTCAGTCCCTGCCTACTTACACGTCCTAGGCGACGGCATACAACTGGGCGACGGTCCCTACTCTCACTATGTGCACGACAGACAGACAGACAAGGGTACAAAGAAGCTAAGGGAAAAGGGGCAGATGCCCACAGCAACACCGTGAGCTACAAGAGTAGTGAACGAGCCGAGTCAAACCAGGAGAGTACGAGGTACCAAACACAGAGCAAGAGAGTAGTCAGTAAAGCCAGGGTCAATATGAAGCAGAGGACAAATAGTACAAGCAGCAGCAGAGCCAGGAAACAAGGAGAAGCAGGAAATGAAGGTATAAATAGACAGAGGGCGGGAGCTAGCTCCGTCTTGCCAGGCTGTGATAGGCTCTCCCACTCCTCAGCCTCCCAGCCTGAGTGGTAGAAGAAGGAGTCACTCTATCAGACTTAGGAGCAGGTGCAGATTGAGTAACTACGGGCGTCGACACAGAAGCTGTGTCTGGCAGATCCTTTACAGTGCCCCCCCCTTTTATGAGGGGCCACTGGACCCGGTGGACCTGGCTTATTGGGGAACCGAAGATGGAGCCTCTTGAGAAATACCCCAGCGTGAACATCCCGGGCGGGTACCCAAGTCCTCTCCTCAGGCCCGTATCCTCTCCAATGGACCAGGTACTGGAGGGAGCCTTGGACCATCCTACTGTCCACAATCTTGGCCACCTCGATTTCTACCCCTTCAGGGGTGAGAACAGGGACAGGAGGTTTCCTCGAGGGAGCCAAGGACGGGGAGCAGCGTTTCAGGAGGGAGGCATGAAACACGTTGTTTATTATGTAATAACGGGGTAGGGAGACAGACATGTGAGCCCTAATCTGCACGCCACTCAGTCCCTGCCTACTTGCAACGGCCCGTCCTAGGCGACGGCGTACAACTGGGCGATGGTCCCTACTCTCACTTTGTGCACGACAGACAGACAGACAAGGGTACAAAGAAGCTAAGGGAAAAGGGGCAGATGCCCACGGCAACACCGTGAGCTACAAGAGTAGTGAACGAGCCGAGTCAAACCAGGAGTGTACGAGGTACCAAACGCAGAGCAAGAGAGTAGTCAGTAAAGCCAGGGTCAATATGAAGCAGAGGACAAATAGTACTGTAATGACAGGGGGGTAGGGAAACAGACAGTGAGCCCTAATCTACCCACCAATCGGTCCCTGCCTACTTGCAACGACCCGGCCTAGGCGATGGGGTACAACTGGGCGACGGTCCCTACGCTCAGTAGGTGCACGACAGACAAACAGACAAGGGGACACAAGCAAAGGGAAATGGGGCAGTTGCCCACGGCAACACCGTGAGCAACAAGAGAGGTGAACGAGCCGAGTCAAACCAGGAGTGCACGAGGTACCAAACGCAGAGCAGGAGAGTAGTCAGTAAGCCAGGGTCAGTATGAAGAAAGGTCAAATAGCTAGGAGCTGCAGCAAGGCCAGGAAACCACACGAGAAGAATCACAAGCAAAGGAGGAACAGGAAAGGCAGGTATAAATAGACAGAGGGCGGGAGCTAGCTCCATCTGGCCAGGCTGCGATAGGCTCTCCCACTCCTAAGCCTGCCATCCTGAGTGGTGGAAGATGGAGTCAGTCTCAGAGACATAGAACCAGGTGCAGACTGATTACCCATGGGCGTATACACAGAAGTTGTGCCTGGCAGATCCTTTACAGTACCCCCCCTTTTATGAGGGGCCACCGGACCCTTTCTAAGTGGACCTGGTTTATTGGGGAAACGAAGGTGGAACTTCCTGACCAATACCCCAGCGTGAACATCCCGGAAGGGGTACCCAAGTCCTTTCCTCAGGCCGTATCATCTCCAATGGACCAGGTACAGGAGGGAGCCTTGGACCATCTTGCTGTCCACAATCTTGGCCACCTCGAATTCCACCGCCTCAGGGGTGAGAACGGGAACAGGAGGTTTCCTCGAGGGAGTCCAGGACGGGGAGCAGCGTTTAAGGAGGGAGGCATGAAACACGTCGTGTATACGAAAAGATGGGGGCAACTCAAGTCGGAAGGAGACAGGATTGAGGACTTCAATGACCTTATATGGCCCTATAAACCGGGGAGCAAACTTCTTGGACGGGACCTTAAGGCGCAAGTTCTTAGACGATAACCACACCAGATCCCCGACCATAAACAAGGGGTTAGCAGAACGTCTTCTATCAGCCTGAGTTTTTTGTATACTCTGGGACGCCTCTAGGTTCTTCTGAACCTGGGCCCAGACTGTGCACAGTTCCCGATGAACGACCTCTACCTCGGGATTGTTGGAACTACCAGGTGAAATGGAGGAGAACCGTGGATCAAACCCAAAATTACAGAAAAAGGGGGAGACATAGAATTAACAGAAAAACATGACGTCAAGCATTCATTACCCCATTTGGTAAGCTCCCCAGTATTCCAGTCAAACGTGGGATTATGCAACTGCAACCAGGGAAGGCCTAAAACCAAATCGGACGATAATCCCTGCATCAACAGTACAGAGCACTGCTCCAAATGCATGGAGCCAACAAGGAGTTCAAAAACAGGGGTATGCTGAGTAAAATAACCATTAGCAAGAGGAATGGAGTCGATACCCACTACCGGGACAGGTTTAAGCAAATCAATCAAAGGCATAGCTAGAGACATAGCAAATTCCACAGACATGATATTAGCAGAAGACCCTGAATCCACGAAGGCACTGCCGGTAGCAGACCTACCACCAAAAGAGACCTGAAAGGTAAGCAAGATTTTATTACGTTTCATATTTACGGGAAATACCTGTGCGCCCAAGTGACCTCCCCGATGATCACTTAGGTGCGGAAGTTTTCCGGCTGCTTATTCTTACGCCTAGGACAGGTGTTCACTTGATGTTTGTCATCCCCACAATAGAAGCAGAGACCATTCTTCCTGCTGAACTCTCTACGTTGTCGGGGGGACACGGAGGCCCCGAGTTGCATAGGTACCTCCGAGTCTTCCGTGGTAGAGCGAAGCAACGGGACCTCGGGAGGCATCATGGGGGAGTAAGAGGGGAAAACACAAAACCGTTCAAGTTGTCGTTCCCTGAGACGTCGGTCAAGTCGTACCGCTAAAGCCATAACCTGGTCTAAGGAGTCAGAACAGGGATAGCTAACTAGCAGGTCTTTCAGGGCGTTCGATAGACCCAACCTAAGCTGGCACCTTAAGGCAGGGTCATTCCACCGAGAAGCTACGCACCACTTCCTAAAATCAGAGCAATACTTCTCCACAGGTCTCTTACCCTGACGTAAGGTCACCAGCTGACTCTTGGCAAAGGCAGTCTTGTCAGTCTCGTCATAAATGAGTCCGAGAGCAGAAAAGAAACGGTCAACGGAGGAAAGTTCAGGGGCGTCAGTAGCCAGGGAGAAGGCCCATTCTTGGGGCCCTTCCTGGAGCCAGGACATAATTATACCCACCCGCTGGCTCTCAGAACCTGAGGAGTGGGGCTTTAAGAGAAAGTAGAGCTTACAACTCTCCCGAAAGGAGAGAAAAGTCCTCCGGTCCCCTGAGAACCGGTCAGGCAACTTGAGGTGGGGTTCAAGAGGTGAGGTGAGGGGTACTACCATGGCAGCGTCAGGGCCTGGACCTGTAGGGAGAGACCCTGCATTTGCTGAGCCAGGGTCTCAAGGGGGTCCATAATAGAGTGAGGGACGAGGGTAGCCTAGGTATATGGGCTTGTGATTATGTAATGAAAGGGGGTAGGGAAACAGACAGTGAGCCCTAATCTACCCACCACTCGGTCCCTGCCTACTTGCAACGACCCGCCCTAGGCGACGGGGTACAACTGGGCGACGGTCCCTACGCTCAGTAGGTGCACGACAGACAAACAGACAAGGGGACACAAGCAAAGGGAAATGGGGCAGTTGCCCACGGCAACACCGTGAGCAACAAGAGAGGTGAACGAGCCGAGTCAAACCAGGAGTGCACGAGGTACCAAACGCAGAGCAGGAGAGTAGTCAGTAAGCCGGGGTCAGTATGAAGAAAGGTCAAATAGCTAGGAGCTGCAGCAAGGCCAGGAAACCACACGAGAAGAATCACAAGCAAAGGAGGAACAGGAAAGGCAGGTATAAATAGACAGAGGGCGGGAGCTAGCTCCGTCTGGCCAGGCATGCGATAGGCTCTCCCACTCCTAAGTCTGCCATCCTGAGTGGTGGAAGATGGAGTCAGTCTCAGAGACATAGAACCAGGTGCAGACTGATTACCCATGGGCGTATACACAGAAGTTGTGCCTGGCAGATCCTTTACAAGTACAAGCAGCAGCAGAGCCAGGAAACAAGCAGAATCACAGGCAAAGGAGAAGCAGGAAATGAAGGTATAAATAGACAGAGGGCGGGAGCTAGCTCCGTCTGACCAGGCTGTGATCGGCTCTCCCACTCCTCAGCCACCCAGCCTGAGTGGTAGAAGAAGGAGTCACTCTATCAGACTTAGGAGCAGGTGCAGACTGAGTAACCACGGGCGTTGACACAGAACCTGTGTCTGGCAGATCCTTTACATCTCCGCTCCACAATCCAAAAGTCGCTCCTTCACTTCTGAGCCCTGCCGTGGGTCCAAACAGCAGTTTATTACCATATATGGGGTATTGCCATAATCAGGAGAAATTGCTTTACAAATGTTGCGTTGCTTTTTCTCCTTTATTCCTTGTAAAAATGAAAAAATTCTATGCTTTTTTCTGAAACAAAGTAGATTCTCGGCTTCACAGACTAATTCCACTAAATTCTGCAAAAAAAACTGTGGGGACAAAATTCTAACTATACCCCTAAAAAATTCCTTGAGGGGTGTAATTTCCAAAATGAGGTTACTTTTGTGGGATTTCCACTGTTTTTGTCCCTCCAAGACAATGCTAACATGACATGGTACAAAAAACTATTTTAGAAAAATTTGCGCTCCGAAATCCAAAAGAAGCTCCTTCACTTCTGAGCTCTGTTGTGGGTCCAAATATCAGTTTATGACCACATATGGGGTATTGCCGTAATCTGGATAAATTGCTTTACAAATGTTGGGGCTGTTATTCTTCTTTATTCCTTGTAAAATGAAAAAAGTCTATGTTATTTTCGAAACAAAGTAGATTTTCATCTTCACAGACTAATTCCACTAAAATCTGCAAAGTAAACTGTGAGGACAAAATGCTAACTATAGGCCTAGAAAAATTCCTTGAGGGGTGTAGTTTCCAAAATGGGTGTCACTTTTGGGGGGTTTCTCCTGTTTAGGCACCACAAGACCTCTTCAAACCTGACATGGTGCCTAAAATATATTTAAAAAAAAAAAGAGGCACTGAAACCACTAGGTGATCCCTTGCTTCTGAGGCCTGTGTGCTACAGTCCATTAGCACACTAGGGCCAGATGTCGGATATTTCTAAAATGTGCAGAGTCTGGGCAATACATATTGAGTTGTGTTTCTCTGATTAAACCTTCTGTGTTACAGAATTTTTTTTATTACAAATTAGTGTCAGCAAAAAAAATTACATTTGTACATTTCCCCTCTAATTTGCTTTAATTCCTGTGAAACGCCTAAAGGGTTAAGATACTTTCTGACTGCTGTTTTAAATACTTTGGGAGGTGCAGTTTTCAAAATGGTGTGACTTATGGGAACTTTCTAATATATAATGCCCTCAAAGCCACTTCAGAACTAAACTGGTCACTGAAAAAATAGCCTTTTGAAATTTTCTTGAAAATGTGAGAAATTGCCGCTAAAGTTCTAAGCCTTGTAACGTCCTGGAAAAATAAAAGGACGTTCAAAAAATGATGCAAGCATAAAGTAGACATATGGGAAATGTTAACTAGTAACTATTTTCTGTGGTATTACTATCTGTTTTACAAGTAGATACATATAAAATGTAAAAAAAATGCACATTTTTACAAATTTTCTCTACATTTTGACGTTTTTCACAAATATATATTGAATTTATCGACCACATTTTTTCACTAACTTAAAGTACAATATGTCACGAGAAAACAGTCTCAGAATCGCTTGGATAGGTAAAAGCATTCCCAAGTTATTACCACATAAATCAACACATGTCAGATTTTTAAAAATCGGCTGTGCCACAAGGCCAAAACAGGCTGCGTCCTAAAGGGGTTATGACTATTGATTTGTGTTTAGATATTTTTACATTTTGTGGGAGCAAGAGATCTGAAAGAAATTATTTGGGAAAACAGCCACCACATATATCCTGTATGTTTAAGATATAATGGAAATAGAGTGAAAAGAAAATAATTACATAATATGAATGACTGTTCAGAATCTGACTTTCCTGGCAAAGGTTTGGCATTTGTTGAGGATTATTTCCAATTGCAAATTTATCTGGCTGCCTTTCAGCAGTATCTGTAAAGCAGGGCATGGCCAATACATTTTTATTTATACATGGTGGCCCTAACCGAGTATGATGCTGGCTATATGGTATATGAGCAGAAGCCGTGTCCTCTCCAGCCAATCAAGAAATGAAGTGCCTTTTTACTTGGATCAGTGCCTAGACATTGCTCCTTAAGCCTGTCCACTGAGAACCATATCTGCATGATACTTGTATACTGCCTTGCCTCTATCTTGTTCCTGTTCCTGCCTTGAGACAAGTTTTCTGATTCCTTCTGGTTCCTTGATGCGTTGTCGTGGATAGATTTTGCTTCAGCCCAGGGAAATAATTAAATTAAGTAACGTAGCCTTCTATCTAAATACACTGGCCATTTGTGCCATTTGCCTTGGCAGACTTTCTGCACCCCTGTCTTAATGTGACATTCCCTTTGCCTGTTAATTTTATACTTTTGCATTCACTATTACTAAGATCACAGCTCTCTAGTATGCTGTGATCAACCCATCAGATGCATGTGTGTCTCTAGTCTCCCTGAAACTCTCGTCTATGTATCTAAATCTTTGGGCTAGCCAAGTAACTGTGAGTGTAACCTATTCTTCAGTAAAGATTGCTACAGGTCAATAACACAATCCACAAGGTCATTATTCCTGATCACCTGGTTTCATATGGAGATATATTAAACGAGGGATACACTACACCATCAGAGAATGAAGTAAAATTTATTCCAAACAGGAATTAAAAAATAGTTGTATTAATTAATTTTGTTAAATATGACTTTGTGCTACCACATTTATAAGTTTGATTTTTTTTATGGTTAGAATGATATGCATTTGATTATTTTTATTGACCTTTTTTTGTATTGTGTAGTTTTGAATTATTATAAATAATGCCACTAATAAATCTGGTGCAATTTACAAATCCACTTAGCCACGGCCACATTTCTAGGCACTTTTGAAAATGAGGTGCAAAAAGTAACTAAAGCAATTTATAAGTGTGGCGCGCGATATGTGCATAAGTTTCTTTTGGCTCGTTTTGAGCCAAGATTCTGGCGTACTATGAATAGTAAATCTGCCCCTTTTTAATGTTACATAGTTACATAGTTAGTACGGCTGAAAAAAGACACATGTCCATCAAGTTCAACCAAGGGACGGGAAAAGGGAAGGAAAAATGTCTACATATAGAAGCTAATATTTTTTTGTTCTAGGAAATTATCTAAGCCTTTTTTAAAGCCATCTACTGTCCCTGCTGTGACCAGCTCCTGCGGTAGGCTATTCCATAGATTCACAGTTCTCACGGTAAAGAAGGCTTGTCGCCTCTGCAGCTTGAACCTTTTTTTCTCCAGACAGAGGGAGTGCCCCCTTGTTTTTTGAGGGGGTTTTACAAGGAACAGGATTTCACCATATTTTTTGTATGTGCCATTAATATATTTATATAAGTTTATCATGTCCCCCCTTAGTCGTCTTTTTTCAAGGCTAAATAGGTTTAATTCTTTCAATCTTTCCTCATAACTTAAATTCTCCATGCCCCTAATTAGCTTCGTTGCTCTTCTTTGTATTTTTTCCAACTCCAGGGCATCCTTTCTATGAACTGGAGCCCAGAACTGAACTGCATATTCTAGATGAGGCCTCACTAATGCTTTGTAAAGTGGCAATATTACATCCCTGTTCCGTGAGTCCATGCCTCTTTTAATACACGACAATATCCTGCTGGCCTTTGAAGCAGCTGATTGACACTGCATGCTGTTATTGAGTTTATGATTTACAAGTACACCCAGATCCTTCTCAACAAGTGAATCCGCCAGTGTAGCTCCCCCTAGGACATATGATGCATGTAGGTTGTTCGTACCCAGATGCATAACTTTACATTTATCTACATTAAACTTCATCTGCCAAGTGGACGCCCAAACACTTAGTTTGTTTAAGTCTGCCTGCAATTCATGAACATCTTCCATAGACTGAACTATATTACATAGCTTGGTGTCATCTGCAAAAATAGAAATAGTGCTATTAATCCCATCTTCTATATCATTAATAAATAAGTTGAATAATAGTGGTCCCAGCACTGAACCCTGGGGTACACCACTTATTACCGGGGACCATTCAGAGTAGGAATCATTGACCACAACTCTCTGGATACGGTCCTTGAGCCAATTCTCAATCCAATTACAAACTATATTTTCTAAACCTATATTCCTTAATTTACCCATTAGGCGTCTATGGGGGACAGTGTCAAATGCCTTTGCAAAGTCCAAAAACACTATATCCACAGCGGCCCCTCTGTCTAGACTTCTGCTCACCTCTTCATAAAAACAGATTAGGTTAGTTTGACAACTTCTGTCCTCAGTAAAACCGTGCTGGCTGTCACTTATAATGCTATTTATTGTCACATAATCCTGTATATAGTCCCTCAATAGCCCCTCAAACATTTTCCCCACGATGGATGTTAAGCTCACTGGTCTATAATTACCCGGGAAAGACATAGAGCCCTTTTTGAAAATCGGCACCACATTTGCGCTGCGCCAGTTCCTTGGCACTATACCAGTCACTAGAGATTCTCTGAATATTATGAAAAGGGGGACAGAAATAACTGAACTAAGCTCTTTAAGAATTCTAGGGTGTAACCCATCTGGTCCCGGGGCCTTGTGCACATTTATTTTATTTAATTTAGCTTGGACCATATCTACATTCATCCAATGTTAAAGTGACCATTGTTAATAAAGAATTATCTCTGGTAGATTGTATGTATTCAACCAGTTAAGTAAAAACTGATTTTACACAAGAAAAAAACAAAAAGGCGTAAAGTGCCCATAATCTAAGTTTAAAGCTTTGTGTAATCTAGCAATAAAATCCCACTGGGGCAATCATAAAATGTTCTTGTGACTGAGATTCTTAGAAGTTATTTACTGAAACATTGGCATCATTGCAGCGTGAATGAACAGGTCATCCTTTATTACTCAGCTTTTATGATGGCTCATCTTTTTTTTAAAACGATTGAATCAAACCTTTAGATGCTCTCTAAAGCTACAGTACCTTCCCAAATATTAAAGTCTGGCTTAGGCTAGATTTATACATAGCAACTAGCTTTGTGATACATGAAAGCAATAGGGTAAGCAGGGCCACACCGTCCATGAGGCGAGATGAGTATCTCGCTTCAGGCGGCACCCTGCTGCTTCTCTGAGGGGGCAGCAGCACCCTTAAAACCAGTCGCTGCCACCACCCCCTCCTAAACTATAATTGTATTTGCGCATATAGGACGCAGATACAATTACATGCATATGCGCTGCATTCAGTGCCTTTCAATGACGCAAGCGGAGAAATTATGTCATCGCGCCGCTCGCATCGTTGAATGGCAGGGCACCTTGCCAATCAGCCTCTTTTAATGATGCAAGCGGCGCGATGACGTGATCGCGCCGCTTGTGTCGTTCAGCCCCAGCAGACCTGCCTAGAAGAGAGCAGGCCTGAATTGCAAGACGACGGTGTCGGAAACGGATCAGAAAAGTATGCAAACTTTTTTTTTCTTTCTTAAAAACGTGAGTGCCATTATCTACTGGAGGCTCTATCTACAGGGGGTACTATCTATGGGGGGCTATATGTGGGGCACAATCTACATGGGGAGCTATATGTGGGGCACTATCTACAGGGGGCTATATGTGGGGCACTATCTAAAGTGGGCTATGTGTGGAGCACTATCTACAAGAGGGCTATATGTGGGGTACTATCTATGGGGGGCTTTATGTGGAGCACTAACTACAGGGGGCTATATGTGTGGCACTACCTGCTGTGGGCTATATGTGGGGCACTACCTATAGGGGGCTCTATGTGGGGCAGTATCTACAGAGGGCTGTATGTGGGGCACTATCTACAGGGGCTACTATCTACAGGAGGATCTATGGGGCCACTATCTACAGGGTGATTTATATAGGGCACTATCTACAGGGGGCTCTATGTGGGCCAATATCTACAGGGGAATCTATGTAGGGCACTATCTACAGGGGTTTCTATGGGGGTCACTTTCTACAGGGGGAAGTATGTAGGGCACTATCTACAGGGGAAGTATCTACAGGGGGCTCCATTGGGGCACTATCTACAGTGGGTCCTATGGGGGGCACTATCTACATGGGACTCTATTGGGGGAACTATCTACAGGGGTTCTATGGGGGGCACTATCTACATGGGGCTCTATGGGGAGCAGTATCTACAGGAGGCTCTATAGGGGGCACTTAATATGTGGGTCACTGTCTACAGGGGGTTCTATGTGGGCCACAGTCTGTAGGGGGCTTTAAGTAGGGCACTGTCTACAAAGGGCTCTATGTGGGGTACTGTCTACAGATAGCCAGCTCAAAATTGTGCTGATGTGTGGATTTTACTGCAAATTAATACTGTTTTCAAATTGTTTCTTAATGCCACTACAAAAATAAATATGAATAAATGTTTAGACCTATTGGATGCAACATACTGTATCTTACCTACTTACCTACATGGTAAATTAGAAGGAGGCTCCACATTTAATTGGCGCATTCACTCCATTTATCATTTTGTGTACACTTTGGCTATATTTACATCACATTTTTGGTCTACGTTTCACCTATAAGCAGGGAAAAAGTTCCCGACTAATACGTGAAGTATAGGCTGTGACGAATGTGGTATCGTCACCATAGACTTTAAGGGTATATTTTATATGGATACATCATGAACTAGGGTTATGAGTGTTTATGATGTATCTGTTAATCAGATGCAATTATAGTCTATGAGTGACATATGCCACTATTAGACTTCCGTTTAATGGATTCATAACCATAGACTATAATGGAATCCGTTAAACGTATATGTCCTGAAAAGCTATTGAAAAGCTCATGACGTATACATTAAACGTTTACCTACGACTTATGTCATACAGTGGCAGTGGCGTAACTCCCGCTATAGCGGCTGCTATGGGGCCCGCAGCATGAGGGGCCCCTTGTCGCCCACCAGCACGAGCCCCCCTTCCCATGGCCTACAGCGCGACGCCACTGAAGGGGTTGTTCCTACAAAAGACATGCATCCCCTATCCACAGGATAAGGGATACATGTGGGATCGCTGGGACGCCCAGCGATAAGGAGAACGGGGGACCGAAAGTCTCCCGAAGTTCCCCATGACAAACCTCGGACTTCCGGGGTCTGTCTGCAGCTCCATAGAAATGACTTGTGCACCGGTCGCGCTTGTGCGCATGCGTGACCAGCGCTCCTTTCATTTTTATTGAACTGTGCAGACGCCGGAAGTCCGAGGTTTGTCATGGAGAACTTCGGGGGACTTTCGGTCCCCCGTTCTCCTTATCGCTGCCAGCAATCACACATGTATCCCCTATCCTGTGGATAGGGGATGCATGTCCTTTGTAGGACAAACTATAGGCCGTTTTTTTTGGAGTGGGCTATATGGCGTTATCTACAGGGGGTCTGTATGGCGTTATCTACAGGGGGGTCTGTATTGCGTTATCTACAGGGGGGTCTGTATGGCGTTATCTACAGGGGGCTGTATGGCGTTATCTACAGCTGGGCTGTATGGCGTTATCTACAGGGGGGATTTGGGGCTGTAATCTACAAGGGGCTGTATGGCGTTATCTACAGGGGGCTGTATGGCGTTATCTACAGGGGGATTTGGGGCTGTAAGACGTTATCTACAGGGGGCTGTATGGCATTATCTACAGGGGGCTGTATGGCGTTATCTACAGGGTGGCTGTATGGCGTTATATACAGAGGGGCTGTATGGTGTTATCTTCAGGGGGGATTTCGGGCTGTAAGACGTTATCTACAGGGGGGCTGTAAGGCGTTATCTAGAGGGTGCTGTGTATGGTGCTATCTATAGGGGGGCGCTGTGTGGTGGAATCTATAGGGAGGCACTATCTACAAGGGGGGGGTTGTGTGATACCCAGCGGAGGAGGGGCCCCAGTCAAAAGTTTGCTATGGGGTCCAGTCTTTCCTAGTTATGCCCCTGTACAGTGGCATACGTAACCCATAGGCTTCCATGTTAAAAAAAATGTACACTGCGTGGTATACATTTTTTGTTGGACTCGGGTAGGATTGAAAAGCTCAGTCTACTATACTATTCCATCTTTAACCCCTTCATGACTGCCATGCGGCTATATACGTTCCAATGGCTGATGCCCCGCACATTTGTCATGTATATAAACCTTGGCGCCCGGAATGGGGTTTATTGAGTGCAGTGCTGCTTCAGTGTGAGCAGCGCTGCACTCTCATGTATGCTGGGACTTTCAGAGTCCGGGAATACACCCCCCCCCATGTAGATAGTGCAACACACAACCTTCTGTAGATAGCGCAAAACCCCCTGTAGCTAGCGCCACCTAAGCTCCCTCTAGGAGCGGAATCCCTGGCCAGTGTATTCCCCTCATAGAGGGAGCCCCCGACATCTCTCCATCCCCACTGTAGATAGTGCCACACCCTTGCAGATAGCACCACCCCATGTATATAGCACCACCTAAACTCCCTCTAGGAGCGGAAT
This sequence comes from Rhinoderma darwinii, assembly GCF_050947455.1. Classification (NCBI taxonomy): domain Eukaryota; kingdom Metazoa; phylum Chordata; class Amphibia; order Anura; family Rhinodermatidae; genus Rhinoderma; species Rhinoderma darwinii. The sequence continues at coordinate 143,932,787 of NC_134690.1, forward strand.
ACCTGGTGTCAGATCGCACTGTACGGGGATTCCGCTTCTAGAGAGAGCCCCTGATGTCACTGTCCATTTAGACAGTGACGTTAGGGGCTCTCACGAGGAGCAGAATCCCTGGCCGACAGTCTGACCGGGGATTCCGCTATTTGAGAAGCCCCTGGAGTCACTATCCATATATGGACAGTGTAGTCAGGGGATACTCCCTGGAGCGGAATCCCCGTTGTCGATGATCTGGCTGGGGATTCCATCTACATGGGCACTGTGGCATTATATGGGACTACCTATAATGGACACTGTGGAGCTATCTACATGGGCACTGTGTTTGGCACTATGTGGGCACTATCTACTGTGGCAATATGTGGGCACTGGCACTATTTACAGCAGGCACTATCTATGTGGGCACTGGCACTATCTACAGTGGGCAACGTGGCACTATCTACAGTGGTATTGCGTCACTATCTACAGGGGCACTGTGGTGTTTTCAGGTGGCTGGGACAAAAAAACCCTAACAAATAAAATTCATAAATTTTTTTAACGATCATGAAAAACGGATGGCAAATGGTGGTTAAAAACGGTCAGACGGCCGGGAAATGGATCCAGATTTTGAGACACATTGATGCAAAACCGCCATGAAAAACTGACAGTTGATCCATTGTTAACTACCCTTTTTTTCCCATTGTGTGAATAAAGCCTTATAGTCTTCTTCACTCTCCCTTCACGGCGATCCCAGGTGATGGAGTGAGAAGAAAAGAAAAATGTCCCAAAAAACGGATGAATCGGAAGCAGAACGTCTCCAAAATCAAAAAAGTGTTTTTTTTTTCTAATTTTTAGTTATTTGTCTGTTCATAATAAAAATTAAAAACATGGAATTAATTAAACTAATCTCGAGAATGAAAGCCTCATAAGTCTTCTAAAAAGACTTTGCGGTTGCAAAGCTATTATCGTTTAAAGAAGTGCATATCAGAAATGGAAAATTTGACCTGGACACAGGGGCATCAATGACCCTTGGTCACGAAAGAGTTAAACAAAAAAGGGATGCTTACATATACCAGCCTGAGGAGGCACAAAGGACACTCTAAGGCTGGGTTCACACGACCTATTTTCAGACGTAATGGAGGCGTTTTACGCCTCGAATTACGCCTGAAAAGACGGCTCCAATATGTCTGCAAACATCTGGCCATTGCTTACAATGGGTCTTACGATGTTCTGTGCAGACGAGATGTAATTTTACGATTCGCTATCAAAAAACGGAGCGTAAAAAGACACTCTGTAAAAAGATGTAGCATGTCACTTCTTGAGGCGTTTTTTGGAGCTGATTTTCCATTGAACACTATGAAAAATGCCTCAAAAAACGCCTCAAAAAACGTCTGAAAAGAAGCCTCAAAAGAAGCTCCAAATTTCATTCTCAGCTTCAAAAACGCCTGAAAATTAGAGGTTGTTTTCTCTGAAATCAGCTCCGTATTTTTCAAACGTTTTTTTGTTAAGTGTGTGAACATACCCTTATGGCCTCTGTGGGGCTAATGGAGCCCTATGGGCACGATTAGGGCACGTTCAGATGTGGCAGAATTTTTCCGCTGCAAATGTTGGTGCAGATTTGGGGCAATTACGCAACGAATCTGCACCAACATTTGCATATTTGACAGGTAATTCAGACACTGCAGATATCACAGCGGACTTGCCACAGATTTCAGTTTTTGCAATGCAAATGCTGAAATCCGCCGTGAAATTCCGCTTCTTCTCCGCAACGTCATGAGCATGCAGCGAAGGGAAAATTCTGCACCGCAGCCTGATTTCCGCACAGTTATTTTCTGCAACGTCAGAACTAACTTTCCTAAAAATATCTAGAAACAAATGTAAAAAACGGCTGCTGCAGCGGAATTTAACAGCTATTCCGCCACGTGTGAATGTGCCCTTAGCGTGTAAAACGGGAGCTTTCCCGACGTACAAGTTAAACAAACATCAAAAACGTGATGTGAACGGGGCCTAAAACCATAGTCTATATTCTATTTTGTGCAAATGTAAATCAGTAAATCAAAGAACAAGGGTTTATGTGTTGTAAAAATCTTCCTCATCCACAAAAAATAAATTCTAAGTACTTTAAATCTAGTGATAAAATTACTGGTGTTAATGAGATTTGGAATCAAGTGATTTTCCAGTTATTGTTTGTCTGGGTCACTTTGAGATGCATTCAATGTTCTTCTAAATGAAGTACTAAAAACACATAATCGTTTCTAAGAGAGTAAATCCAATGGACATTGAATAATAAAACTTTTTAAAGGGTAACTAAACTTTCAAAAAACTTCTGACATATCATAGTGACATGTCAGAACTTTTGATCGGTAGGAGTCTGAGCACTGAGACCCCCACCGATCGCTAAAACGAATCAGAAGAAGCGCTCGGGTGAGCACTGAGCTGCTTTGTTTATGATTGGCTTTTCTTGGAAAGCAAAGCAATTGGTGTACGGGCTCAAAGACTTTTCATTGAGCCCGTACACCAATTGTTCGGCTTTCCGAGAAAAGTCGATCAGAGACGAAGCGGCTCAGCGCTCATCCGAGTGCTTCTCCAGCTTCGTTTTGGGGATCGGTTGGGGTCTCAGTTGTCGGACCCTCACCGATGGAAACTTCTGACATGTCACTATGATATTTTGACTTTTAATATACTCAAAAATGTAGCTCACATAGAGCCTAAAGAGGCTCTGTCACCAGATTCTCAAATCCCTATCTCCTATTGTATGTGATCGGCGCTGCAATGTAGATAACAGTAAAGTTTTTTGTTTTTTTTAAAAAGGTTAATTTTTGGCCAAGTTATGAGCTATTTTATATATATGCAAATGAGCTTTGAAATGGACAACTGGGCGTGTTTTTTTTCGTATGTCCAACTGGGCGTGTATTGTGTTTTTAACTGGGCGTGTTTACTTGTTTTACTAGATGGGCGTTGTGAATAGAAGTGTATGATGCTGATGAATCAGTGACCAATCAGCATCATGCACTCCTCTCCATTCATTTACACAGCACATAGTGTCGGGGTGGACATCTTGCTGTGCATCTAGTCTTGGACTTATCATGCGTATGTTCAATCGTCGCAATCTGCTCCAATATCGCTTTACTTGTTAACATTGTCTATTTCCTGCTGCCATCTTCACATATATTTGTTATTTACCTTCACTACTCTATATGGCACATGTCTATTTAATTTTGCTTAACTTTTGTGGGCAGGATTTAGCGTGCAGACGCATACAGTGATAGGTTATGCCACTAGGCATTTATTATTATTCATCTCTTGTCTATATAACTTGTTTACCTTGTGAGCTGCATGGCTCGTATGTCTTTTTAACCTGTTGGTTTATGGATTCCCTTTTAATCATAGTATGTTTACATGTTATCCTCAATAAAGTATTTTTTCATTTTCTTACACTTCTAGTCTACTGGCATCTTATTCCTTAGGTTATATATCAGGGGCGTAGCTAGGGGGGGCAGGCGGGGCATGTGCCCCGGGCGTAGCTTAGAGGGGGGCGCCAGCGCCACCTCCTCCTGCACTATAATTGTACCTGTGTCGAAAGGACCATTCAGCGCCTTTCCACGAATGAAGCGACTGGTACCTTTTGTACCAGTGACGCTTCCGTCGATGAAAGGCGCTGACTGACTGACAGGGAATGTCATCCTGCCCAGCCAATCAGCGCCTTTCATAGACGCTGCGTTCAACCCCCAGGAGACCTGCGCAGAAGAGAGCAGGTCTCCATGGCTGCCGGACGGCGTGGGAGCGGGAATAAGGTGAGTTTGAATTGTTTTTTATTTTTAAATTGTAATAAAAGTGTGCGGTTGTATCTACAGGGGGGGATGACTTTGTCTACGGGGGGACTGTATCTACGGGGGGGACTTTTTCTTCACGGGGGGCCTTCATCTACAAGGGGGACTTTATCTACTGCGGGGGGGGGGGCTTTAGCTACACGGGGGGTGTCTATCTACAGGGGGGGCTATATACTGGGGTGGGCTATCTATGGAGCACCATATACAGGGGTGGGCTATAGCTACAGGGGGGCTATATAGTATATTGCCCACCCCTATAGATATAGCCCACCCCTGTAGATATAGCCCACCCCTGTAGATATAGCCCACCCCTGTAGATATAGCCCCCCTGTAGATATAGTGTCCCCCTGTATATAGCCCACCCCTGTATATAGCCCACCCCTGTATATAGCCCAACCCTGTATATAACCCACCCCTGTAGATATAGTCCCCCTGTAGATATAGTCCCCCTGTAGATATAGCCCCCCTGTAGATATAGCCCCCCTGCAGATATAGCCCCCCTGTAGATATAGTCCCCCTGTAGATATAGCCCACCCCTGTATATAGTATCCCACAAATAGCTCCCCCTATAGTGCTCCACAGAAAGCCCACCCCTGTAAATAGCCCCCTTGTACATATAGTCAACCCCTGTATATAGTGCTCCACAGATAGCCCACCCCTGTATATACTATATACAGGAGTGGGCTATCTGTGGAGCAGTATATACAGGGGTGGACTATCTAGTGGAGCACTATATACAGGGGTGGACTATTTGTACAGGGGGGCTATATACAGGGGTGGGCTATATGTGGAGCACTATTATAATTAGAGGTGCAGTTTATGGTACTATTATATTTAGGGGCGTAGTGTGTGGTATAATGATAACTTTATATTTATTTATAGGTGTAGAAATGTTGGTAAAGTGAGAAGCTGAAGACATGTGAGCGGCAAACTGCAGAAATGGGCTGTGACCGGGAGAAGTCATCATAGTGGTCTGGACCGGATGGAGAAAAAGAACTAGAATCTGAGACGTCACCGGTGAGTCACTTAATGTAAATGTTTATTCTGCCTCTAATCAGTAATGTAGTCACTGTATGATCTGCAGCAAGATGATTATGATATGATTTATTTTTTGTGAAACAGCAACTCCCAGCATATCCTCACCATTGTTCGTGCCATGCTGGGAGCTGTAGTTTTACGCCGTACAAACCTATACAGCAGGGGTTGCACTAAATTGAGCTGTATTTGTGCTGGTGCTGTATATATGTACTGAGCTTGGTTCTGGTGTTGTGTATAGAACCATATTGCTTGTAAGATGTACAAATGTGTTACATAAAAAGCAATGACACGTCGATTGGTAGAGAAAACAAACACAGCGAGGGGGAAGGAGATGTCGGGAAAGAGGTTGGGGGGGGGGGGGCGCCAAACTGAATCTTTGCCCCGGGTGCTGGAGAACCTAGCTACGCCTCTGTATATATATTCATGCTTTGGATGCTTTGTGGGTACACGCCCCAGGATCTAGCTCACACTCGATTACATGTTTGCTGACAGCTGCATTGCATTTCTCTTGGGCTGACCAGATCCATGCTGTGCTTTTCGGTCATATTAGCTTCTATAAGTATATGTATCTTATGATTACATAACTATTCAATCGACACAATAAATAATTTTGCCTTCATATATATTTGCATTGGGAGCATACACCCCCTCTCCCCCAGTAGTAAGGACCTTGTTGGGGTTACTAACTTTACATCCTTTTAGCTATGCTACTGCTGCCGACCATTATCCCGTATTTAGTGCTAAATATGTGGCTCATGTTTTTCCAATTAAATGAAAATTTGCCACACATATCTTTTCCCTACTCAACTCATATTTTCAATTTTGTTGAATTCTAGGCCTGCAAGAGTGCCATCGAGCGTGCCTTAAACCACTTATGTCTACTGCATGTCCAATTACCAAATGTTATCTGGGTTTCAAGTGAATCTGATGACAGATAGATTCGTAATCAGATACATATTTCCTTTCTTCAAAAACATATTAGTAGCCTGACTGGCTTTATATGAAATAGGCCCAAACCCATTTGCGCCTGAAATAGGAGAATGAGATTACGATATCTACGGCAGAAAGGAATGAAAAAGAGTAAGTATAATGTGTGTTCGATAGTGCAGGGTACGCTGGTGCTCTATAAATTCTGTATATATAAGCTAGAATGGGTAATATTTAGGAGATAAATAAATGTACACTATTCAGTAGAACTTTATAATAGTATCCTCAGTATTTACTCCTGTAACATAATGCGAGGAGCATCATCCTAGTATGCTTTAAATACACAAAAGAAATCATGCTGGAGAAACTCTAAAACTATATAAATTCTAGCAGAATGCAGTCTACGGTTTGCATGTCAACTTAAGACAATCATTAAGCAATTATTCACCCTAAAGAAGTGAAAAAATGATTGCCTGCATTGTTTTTCTAGATTCCTTGTTAATTATACATGCTGCATTGACAAATGAAAGGAAGTGTTATAAACAATGACCAGAGAAATAGTGTAAAATCTCAAAAATGCAATTAGATTAATTTGTTTTCCACACATTACTGTCACTGCCAATGAACACAGTGCAGAATCACCTATTCTAGATTTATACCGCAGCTAAGTGTTATCTCAAGGCAACAAGTCCCATCATTAGTCCTTTACATAGCAATTATGTTTTTAATCTCATCTCAATGATAATGTGTTTCCACTCTGCAATGTTCTGCACAGTATGTGTGGAGTGGTTTGGAATACAACAGGGTTCCTCCTTCATAAAGTTCACAATTTTAATGAAACTACGTTAAAGTATTTTTGTGTAGACCTGATGGTTGTCACATAACAATAAATAAGAGAAATAATTTTTGGAAAGTAATTTGTTTTGTTTTCTGCTTTCCTAAAGATACTTAGCACATAAAATCCAATTCTGACCAATGTGGGTTCAATCACTGGGATCCCCATCAACCCCAAGAATGGGGCAGCTCAGCCTCTCATTCCCTTCTATCAGAGAAGAGGATTTGCATATGTGTCACTGGCCATTATTGGTAATGGGAGATACAGAAACAGCTGAGTGATGGAAGATGACCGCCAAAAACACGGGAGCAGCACCTGCTTGAATGGAGTCTCTGCACTCAGACCACAACCAAAAAGACAAATATGACCTCTTCACGCAAGTAAGCTCCTAGTTAGAAGCAGTTACAGCATTTAGACGAACATGTTCTGCACATCTTAAGCACCTACAGATGGTTGTGATTGACAGCCACATTCCTGCAGCAACAGCAGGGGAAAAAACAATAGTGATCCTGGTGAACCCTGTCAGCGGGATCACCAGGAATTACTGTCTTGTATAGGCATTTTGGGTCCTTTGAAGGGTCCCTAGAGCTATCATGTGATAATGCTTGTTATGGCATACTTTAGGTATGCTCTAAAATATGCCTATGCATTTTCTATCAGTATATTACACTAAATAATAATAACTCCTTCAAAACAGCTGTGAGAAGTATTAGATCAATACAGCCCTTAGATGTACTGTCAATAAGAATGTGCCTATTCACTGACAGTAAACTGAGATCTTAACAATGGTAGATAATCTAAAGTTTTGTCACTTTACATTTTACAATGATGAAGCATTACTTACTGTTACTCACCTATACTCATGGCCGGCCTTAGCTATGTTCGACCAGTGCGGTCGCACAGGGCGCCAGCCGCCACACGGCAAGAGGGGCGCCAGCGGGTGTGTGTATCCCCGCGCCGTTGCAACTACCAGCGGGGATACACACACTAACTGCAGTCGCACCCGGGCGCTTCTTCACTTAGTGGCCATTGCTACCGCTGTAGCAGCCATAGTGGCTGCTAGCGGTGACACCGGGCATGAGGGCGGTGGAGCCGCTAGCAGCTGCTGTGGCTGCCATAGCGGTAGCGACGGCACTATAGCAGAGCAGGGAGATATCTCCCTGCTCTGCTGTCTACTAGCGCCACTGTAGCTCCCTTCAGCTACAGCGGCGCTAGTAGACAGCAGAGCAGGGAGATACCTCCCTGCTCTGCTATAGTGCCCCCTGTAGATATCAAAACCCCCCCCCTTCCAGGATAGCGCCACCGTAGCTCGCTGAAGGAGCAGAATCCCCGTGTGGCCGGGGATTACGGTCCTGGAGCGCTGCTTGATGCCTCTGTCAATATATGGACAGTGACATCAGGGAAAACTCCTAAAGCGGAATCCCCGGTCACAGCATTGCAGACTCTATGATCGGGGATTCCACTCCAGGAGAAGCCAATGACGTCATGGACACAGACGTCAGGAGCTTCTCCTGGAGTGGAATCGACGGTCATAGCGTCTGCAACGCTGTGGATGGTGATTCCGCTTCAGGAGTTTTCCCTGATGTCACTATCCATATATGGACAGAGGCATCAAGCAGCGCTCCAGGAGCGGAATCCCCGGCCACACGGGGATTCCGCTCCTTCAGGGAGCTACGGTGGCGCTATCTTTACTGGAAGGAGGGGTGGTTGCTATCTACAGGGGGGCTGTGGGCTGTGTGGAACTACCTACAAAGGATAACTGTGCAGGAGCACACAAAATACCCAGCTTTCCCGGGTATAAAAAAAAAGTGTGGAAATAAATTAAGATATAACATTTATTTAATCTAGCTAAAAGGATTAATCCTTTACTCAGACTAAATAAAAGTTATAACTTAGTTTATTTCCACACATTTATTTGATAGCTGGGAAAGCTGGGTATTTTGTGTGCTCCTGCACAGTTGTCCTTTTTTGAATGTCTATTGCCTGCCAGCTATCAGGGTAATTCCGTAGTCCTTACACTACCTACAAGGGGGCTGTGGGCTGTGTGGCACTACAAACCAGGGGGCTGTGGGCTGTGTGGCACTACCAACCAGTGGGCTGTGTGGCACTACCTACTAGGGGGCTGTGTGGCACTACCTACCAGGGGGCTGTGTGGCACTACCTACCATGGGGCTGTGGGCTGTGTGGCTCTACCAACCAGGGGGCTGTGGGCTGTGTGGCACTACCAACCAGGGGGCTGTGTGGCACTACCTACCAGGGGGCTGTGTGGCACTACCTACCAGGAGGCTGTGGGCTGGGTGGCTCTACCAACCAGGGGGCTGTGGGCTGTGTGGCACTACCAACCAGGGGGCTGTGGGGCACTACCAACCAGGGGGCTGTGGGCACTACCAACCAGGGGGCTGTGTGGCACTCCCTACCAGGGGGCTGTGGGCTGTGTGGCACTCCCTACCAGGGGTCTTTGCGACACTTCCTACCAGGGGGCTGTGCGGCATTCCCTACAGGGGGCTGTGCGCCACTCCCTACAGGGGGCTGTTCGGCACTCCCTACAGGGGGCTGTGTAGCACACTCTACAGGGGGCTGTGTGACGCTATCTACAAGGGGGCTGTGTGGCGCTATCTACAAGGGGGCTGTGTGGCGCTATCTTCAAGGGGGCTGTGTGGCGCTATCTACAAGGGGGCTGTGTGGCGCTTTCTACAAGGGGGTTGTGTGGCGCTATCTACAAGGGGGCTGTGTGGCGCTATCTACAAGGGGGCTGTGTGGCGCTACCTACAAGGGGGTTGTGTGGCGCTACCTACAAGGGGGCTGTGTGGCGCTACCTACAAGGGGGCTGTCTGGCGCTACCCACAAGGGGGCTGTGTGGTGCTACCCACAAGGGGCTGTGTGGCGCTACCTACAAGGGGCTGTCTGGCGCTACCCACAAGGGGCTGTGTGGTGCTACCCACAAGGGGCTGTGTGGTGCTACCTACAAGGGGCTGTGTGGCGCTACCTACAGGGGGAATCTGTGAGTGGGGGTCTGATGGTCATTTTACTGAGTGGTGGGCTGATGGTCATTTTACTGTGAGTGGGGGGTTGATGGTCATTTTTCTGTGAGTGGGGGGCTGATGGTCTTCAAGTGGTTTCCACCTCTGACCTCCAATTGAAATTAATAGGAGGCAGAAGATAAGTGCGGCGCTTGTTTGGAGCTTTTTTTCCTGCGTCTTTTGCATTCGCTTCAACAGCTTAAAAAAAACACAAAAAAAAGTCACACAATGCGGTCAGTTGCTGAAGTAATTTGAGGCAGATTTTTTTTGCCTTACAAAAAACATGTGTGAACATGCCCTACGAGTGGAGTGCTTGTTCTTAGCCGTTTTCTGTCTTTCTCAAAACAATTTTTGGTAGGGGGGCCCTGAGGAAATTTTGTTTTTCCAGTGCTGCCTCGAGAGGTGGGGCGCCGGAAGATCATTTTGCACAGGGCGCCATCTATCCTAGGGCCGGCCCTGCCTATACTCATTCCAGCAATGGGTCCCCAATGGCAGCAGCGACTTCAGCAGTTGGGCACATTAGGGTTACTAGGCAACCTGACTCACCCCTCCCCGCTGCGGAGATGCCACCTGCTGTCAGCTGCGATCCTGCTGGTCCTGGCCTTAGAGCTTCTTCTCTCTACTGCTGGTCACATTGGGTTTCCATGGCAACTGGGGCTCTTGAATGATGTCATCCTGGCAGCCTATTTAAAGCTGACTCCAGCCGCACCATGCTACCTTCGAATTAAGCTACATTTTTAGTGTGGCTTATTGTTCCTTACCCTGACATTAACTCTGATCTTGACCCTTACTTTGACCTTTGCTCCGTTATTGGATTTCACTTCTGATTCCTCTCCTGATACCTGTTGTCCTACTCAGCGTCATAAGCCGTACTGAGGATCAGTACAGCCATCAATTACCAGAGAGAGGGGTTCGGGTGGGTTTACAGAACAGAATGCAGGACACTTCCCGTTTTGAGGAACACTTGTCAGCTCATTTGAGTGCGGTGCATGGGTGATTAAAAACGCTTTTTACTAGTTATGCAAGGACTAAGATCGGCAACATAAGTATGTTTACACTGCTTTCCACATTAGCTAACTAACTGTGTTAGCAGTTTGGGGAAGTGAAAAGTGACAGACTCCTTATAAATGATTACAATTAAAGGGTTTGTCCAGTTTTAGCAAAATAATGTTAATACCTCACGATTTTCAAGATCTCTGTTTGTTGTTATTCAGTAGGAACATTCATAATTTACTTCCAGTGGGTACAATTCAATCCATGGTCATGTGATAGAATCAGGTGCACGGCTCATTACATTTACAGTATGTGTATCTGAGGTGTCTTCTAACGATCCCAGCACCTGTGTGTCCATCACATGATCATGGACAGAATTTTATCCACTGTAAGTAAACAATGAATGTTCTTACTGAAGGACAACAAGCAGAAATCTTGAAAACCGTGAGTAATTAATACAGAAAATATGCTGAAAAATTGTAGAACTTTTAAGTAAACAAAAAAATAACATAAATTTTCTAAAAGCAGACAACCCCTTTGATTCTAAGAAATTTAAATAGTGAGGTTGATGTTTTTGTGTAAATTTAAGGAAAAAAAGTTAATAAAAATAGTAAGGTTTAATGATAGGAAACATTTAAAAATGTGATGTGTGAAACTTTATTTGTGACATTTCTCGTTAATGTCTAATGCCAGTCAGTTGTATTACAACAAGGCCAACTGGCCCACCAGTGTATTAGGGTACGGTCGCACATAGCGGCATCCGCGTGCAGCCAAAACCTTAACCACATGAAGAAGCTTCAAGAATCACACTGTGCGCTACTCTGTCCATATTCCTCACGTACACACAATGGGGTGGGATCCGGCCAATTCTCCACGGTTTTCCTAAATGGTTGCTAAAATTACAGCCGATTCACAGAACCATGGAGAATAGGGAACCCGATCCTGTCTTACCCTACCCTTAATTGCATCCGCGTCCTTAAGACATGAATGCAATTGAAAAGTTCTAACTAGCACTGACCGTGTCCATGATGCAGTGGGCGGGATGACATAATCGTGTCACCTGCAATGATCCACCGAATGGGCCTGGTCACAAAAGGGGCACAGGATAACAGCGTGGGAACTGGGAAAGGTGAGTCAGTAATTTTTTTTTTTTTTTAAAGGTACAGTGTGTGTGGCACTTTCTACAAGGGGTAGAGTGCACTATGTGGCACTATTTATACGCGACACAGTGTGGTACATTCTACAAGAGGCACAGTGTGTAACAATTTCTTCAGAGGGCACAGTGTGTGTGGCACGTTCTACAGGGGCCACAGTGTATGCTTCACTGTCTACAGGGGGCAATGTGGGGGCTGTTCACATCTGTTTTCCCTGTCAGTTTCCCTCCAGCATGTTGCAGAAAAGCCAGAGGGAAACTGATGCTAGAACAGATCCACTAGCTTTCTATGAGATCTGTTCTGGGGTCTAAACTGTGTGGGAGCCAAATCCAAAAACATTACCTGCAGCGTTTTTGTCACCGACTTCCTGGGAGGTCTGGCACCGTATCGTATCTTAATGTACTGTTCGCTGGATGAACACTGTCTGCTGCCGCATCCACCGTCCCGCAGTGCCCGGCGTGGGTATCCCCGGCCAGGGCATTGCCGATGCTCTGGCCAGGGATTCTGCTACTAGAGGGAGCCCCTGTTGTCCCTGTCCGTATATGAAAAAAGGGACATCAGGGGCTCCTGCTGGACTGGAATCCCCAGGCAGAGAGTTACCAATGATCTCGCTGGGATTTGGCACCTAGAGGGCGCACCCGACATCCCTGTCCATATATGGACATTGACGTCAGGGGCTCCTCCAGGAGCGGAATCCCTGGCCAGAGCATCGGCAATGCTCTGGCTGGGGATTCCACTCCTAGAGGGAGCCCCAATAAAGCTAGGGAGATAGCGATATTTACAGGGGCACGTGGATGGCACTATCTACAGGGGGAATGTGGCGCTATATACAGGGGCTGTGTGGCACTATCTATACGGGACTAATTGTGTGACTCTAGCTATAGGGGGCTGTGTGGCATTATCTACAGAAGGCACTGTGGTATTATCTACCTATGGCACTGCAGAATTATCTACAGGGGGTGTTTGGCACTATCTACAGAGGGCAGTGTGGCACTATCTACAGGGGACACTGGTATTATCACAAATGAAATTCATCCATTTTTAAATTGACAGTGAAAAACAGAATCAAAACGGGTCACAATCGTCCGTCAAAAACAGAAACACGGACATGGAACGGATGCAAAACAGCCATCAAAAACGGACCAAGACGGACGTTTCTAATGGCAGACACCTGGAGCCTGTCGTGTGAATAGAAACAACAGCGATAACCGGCGTGGTGTGGGTAGAAGAAGCTGGGTGGGATTAACTGTAAAGGCGCCAAAAACTAGCTCCTCCCTGAAGTTAGGGCTAGTATTTGGCTCCTTTGCAGGTTCACAAGGCTGCTTCAAAGATCTGTTCTGAGGTATGGTGAGTGGACAGCAGCTGCCTTCTGGGCTCTCCCTCTCGGCGCCGAACTCGGCGCTGCACTGAATATGACACACGTGGCATTACACGGCACATTTTCAGTCCCTAGACTACCTTTTTGGTGGAAAACTGATGTTAAACACGGATGGTAGAAACTGATGATAGCTAACGAAAACCGATGACAACTGATTTTTTTTGCATCAGTTGTAATCACTTGAGAGACAAAAAAAATGATGCTGATGCAACGGATATATGTGAACGCACCCTTACCATTTCTACAGGTGGCACAGTATGTGTGCCACTTTCTACAGGTGGCATAGTATTTGCGGTACTTTCTACAAAGGGAACAATATGTGTGACACTCTACAGGGGGCAAAGTGTGTGGCAATTTTTACAGGTGGAACAGTGTGTGTGGTGCTTATGTTTTCATGGGGCACAATGTGTGACAATTGTATTTGGAGAAAAGTCTATGGTGTTATTGTATTCAATGGTGCAGAGTGTGGCATTATGATAAGTTTGTGTATAAGGGTATGTTCACACGCTTAACCAAACACGTCTGAAAATACGGAGCTATTTTCAAGAGAAAACAGCTCCTGATTTTCAGCCGTTTTTTTTTAGCAACTCACGTTTTTCGCGGCGTTTTTTACGGACTTTTTTGGAGCTGCTTTTCTATAGAGTCAAAGAAAACGGCTCCAAAAACGTCCCAAGAGGTGACATGCACTTCTTTTTGGCAGGAGTCTTTTTACGTGCCGTTCTTTAAAAACGAGGCGTACAAAAACGCCCCGTCAGAACAGAACACTGTATTGCCCATTGAAATCAATGGGCAGATGTTTGTAGGCGTTCTGCTTCAGATTTTTCAGTAGTTTTTCGGAACGTTTACTACACGAAAAAAGGCTGAAAACACTACGTGTGAACATACCCTAAGGGTTGCAGTATGATGAGTTTTAATATAGGGGTTGCAAATGTGGTGCAAAGTGAGGAGCCCAAGACATCTTGGTGACAAACTCTTCAGAGCCGAGGTTTAGCTAGAATAAAAGAGAAATGGAGGTCTGGGCCGAGTAAAGGAAAAATGAAAAGAGAAGTCGTCACCTGTGAGTCACTGAATGTCATTTTTTTATTCTTCCAATGACTACATTGTATCAGTATTTTAGTCACTTGTATGATCTGCAGCAAGATGATGGGTAGTATCATTTTGTTTTTGTGTAACAACAACTCCAAACATAACCTTGCTATTGTTCAGGCCTTACTGGGAGCTGTAGATTTACATGGTACACAATAATTTGGCAAGGGTTAATCTGACTTTGCAAATGATCTCTGTACTGTTATTGGTGCTGATGCTATAAATATGTACTGAGTTTGGTTCTGGTGCGGTATATACGTACTGAGCTTGATTCTTGTGCTGTATTTATGTACTGAGCTTAGTTCTGGTACTGTATTTATGTAATGACTTTGGTTCTAGAGCTGAATATATGTGCTGAGCTTGGTTCTGGTGCTGTATTTATGTATTTAGCTTTGTTCCCGTGCTGTATTTATGTATTGAGCTTGGCTTTATGTACTTTGTCATGGAAACCTTGGAACATGAGGATGGCCTTACCCAATAGACAGCTAGGATGTGGGCATGTGCTGTCCGGCGTGTGAAACGGCCAGATTCAAGTAATTAGCACATGAGTCATTCAGTCCATGAGGTTTGCATTCAACTCAGTGTGGTGAGTGTCAGCTATTTTTATGTTTTATTATTTAATCACTAATGACACCTAATCTACAGAACATATGTGTTTACATGGATATGGTAGATAGTACACATTTGTAATTTTTATTATTATATGTCCAGATGAGACTCTTAAATCACATGTTTTTTGTACATGGTCACATTGTTACATTGTGCGATTTTTATATGTCTTGTATAAATTGCTATTAATCACAACCCTTGTTTTTTCAATTGTGTTCTCCGTATTTATACTCGTGTGATACTATCACTGTCTGCTTGAAAATGCTTCCATTGAGGAAGTGAAACGTTGCATTTGTTGGGTGAATAAACTTCACTTTCTTTGGTGAGTGCTGCTTCCATGCTCTTGTCTTTTTGTTATATGTTATATGTTGGAATATCATATTGGTAAAGTCACATCACTACAGATCTTCAAATAGAGAGGGCTCTATAGAGCGATCAAAACCCCTCAATGACCAGCAAGAGATAAAAAGAATAGAGACCAAGGCAGCACTCCAATTTACAATCCTTTAAATAACGCATTCAATGTTTTGACCCTCCGCGGGCCTTTCTCAAGAGTACTACAGCAGCCAAGGTCTCTTCATTGCAATGATTTAGTTGTGAGTCATAGCCAGTAGGAATAATTATAAAAGAAGGAATTCTACCGTCACACTCCAGTAATACTTCACCGGTTTATTTCGAGGTGCTCAGCAACATATTAAGGTAATTTTTTGCATAATCCAGCAATAGAGAAAGGAAAAGTTGCAGCACTTTCCAGGAATTTCTTAAAAGCACTTGACTTTATCTGTATTCTTAAAAATATACAGCCGTTTTACAAAGGGAAACCTTTGAAAATGACTGTTGCCTTGTCTGTGTATTGCATCCCCCTCGCTGTATCTTTTTAAGGATACAAATAAAGTGAAGTGCTTTTAAGAAATTCCTGTTGAGTGCCGCAACTTTTTCTTTCTCTATTGCTGCAATCGTATAGTGATCTACTCAACAGACAAGGTGAGAAGTAATGGTTATGATATCTTAAAGAGGCTCTGTCACCAGATTTTGCAGCCCCTATCTGCTATTGCAGCAGATCGGCGCTGCAATGTAGATTACAGTAACGTTTTTATTTTTAAAAAACGAGCATTTTTGGCCAAGTTATGACCATTTTCGTATTTATGCAAATGAGGCTTGCAAAAGTACAACTGGGCGTGTTTAAAAGTAAAAGTACAACTGGGCGTGTATTATGTGCGTACATCGGGGCGTGTTTACTACTATTACTAGCTGGGCGTTGTGTATAGAAGTGTCATCCACTTCTCTTCACAACGCCCAGCTTCTGGCAGTGCAGCACTGTGACGTCACTCACAGGTCCTGCATCGTGTCGGCACCAGAGGCTACAGTTGATTCTGCAGCAGCATCAGCATTTGCAGGTAAGTAGCTACATCGACTTACCTGCAAACGCCGATGCTGCTGCAGAATCATCTGTAGCCTCTGGTGCCGACACGATGCAGGACCTGTGAGTGACGTCACAGTGCTGCACTGCCAGAAGCTGGGCGTTGTGAAGAGAAGTGGATGACACTTCTATACACAACGCCCAGCTAGTAAAAGTAGTAAACACGCCCCGATGTACGCACATAATACACGCCCAGTTGTACTTTTACTTTTCAACACGCCCAGTTGTACTTTTGCAAGCCTCATTTGCATAAATACGAAAATGGTCATAACTTGGCCAAAAATGCTCGTTTTTTAAAAATAAAAACGTTACTGTAATCTACATTGCAGCGCCGATCTGCTGCAATAGCAGATAGGGGTTGCAAAATCTGGTGACAGAGCCTCTTTAAGCCAAACAACTCAGTATGGAGATAATGAAAAAATATTGTAGTAGCCAATTTCACAACTTTCCTCTCCTCACGACTGAAGAGAGCAACCTATCATCTAAATCTTCTTTACCGTAATTAACCACCTTTCCCTAATATAACATCCTGCTCGATCTTGCTTGGCTACTCTTTCTTTCTACATTTTTGGAAACAGCATGGGATAAATAAAATCTGGCAAGACTAGTGTTAAAAAAAAAATGCACATTTTACATAAAAGAAAATTGTAATTTGTAGAATATTTATTATCCTTGAAGTCTAATAAAGGATCAATTTCATAATATGTTATTGACTACAGGAATATCGCCGAAGAAGTTATTAGAAATAGTAAGTAAATCATGATGTACAGGGAAAAGTAGGCGGTGACAGGGATCATTGGCATAACTATTGTGGAGTGAAGGAAAATCCATATCGTGAATGTATTAAAAAGTTGGGTTTTTTTCCCCACTTTGAAGCTATACAACTTCATGTGCCTGGAAAACCTCCTTCCGTCGTTTCCGTTTGTTTCAGTTTGGATTCAGTTCATGTGTCCCGACGCAGATGTGAATGTAGCCTTAATGGAGATATTTAAGAAGCATCGTTCACTTGAAATAAAATGCTCTTTTGGTGTATATTTTTCTGCTTTGTAAAAGAAGCCTCAATGTCTAAGGCTTCCGTAACTCCCTTGTTAATATTATGTCCTGTTGATTTTTCCTTTGGATTTTGCCCTTCTTTCTTCTCACTTCAACATCTTCACTGAGCCTGCACTTTTGTTTAACTTTTAATTTGTCTACTTTTGACCACTGTGTGTACTCTCCATAGTTGTTTTCTTTTTATTGTTTCTGTCTTTTACTTTGTGTGTCTGTTATTTTGTCTGTGTCTTTTTACCTTCACTAGCTTGTTTAAAATTCTTAAATCTACATGTGCCACATTGCTCTTTTTGTAAAATGTAATATTTTATTAATTAAAGTGAAGTAATAAAAGCAATTTTGTAACATTTGGCAAAGACTTTTGCACCTAATTGGCGCTAGAGTTTGGAGGTAAAAACTAGAAGACATTTATGTCAAAGTACAATGACACTTCTTATTAAAAATTCATTAGAAGGGGTAACATAAGAAGGGGAGAGTTTGGAGCTACCTTTTATTTCACGAAAATAAGTTGATTACCATTAAAAAAAGGAAACAACTGATATTGTGCCAATGTTTTACATGAAAGGTTTACTTGCTGTATTTCTATGAGATAGCAGCTTTCCCAAGTGGGACTTCAAGTTCCTTTAAAGGGAATGTACAATCGGAATATTACATATTATTTAACCCCTTAAAGAGGCTCTGTCACCAGATTTTGCAACCCCTATCTCCTATTGCAGCAGATCGGCGCTGCAATGTAGATAAGAGTAACGTTTTGTTTTTTTAAAAGCGAGCATTTTTGGCCAAGTTATGACCATTTTTATATTTATGCAAATGAGGCTTTCTAAAGTACAACTGGGCGTGTTTAAAGTTATGTACAAGTGGGCGTGTATTGTGTATGTACATCTGGGCGTTTTTACTTCTTTTACTAGCTGGGCGTTGTGACTAGAAGTGTATGATGCTGACGAATCAGCATCATCCACTTCTCTTCACAACGCCCAGCTTCTGGCAGTGCACAGACACACAGCGGGTTCTCGAGAGATCACGCTGTGACATCACTTCCTGCCCCAGGTCCTGCATCGTGTCGGACGAGCGAGGACACATCGGCACCAGAGGCTACAGTTGATTCAGCAGCAGCATCAGCGTTTGCAGGTAAGTAGCTACATCGACTTACCTGCAAACGCTGATGCTGCTGCAGAATCAAATGTAGCCTCTGGTGCCGATGTGTCCTCGCTCGTTCGACACGATGCAGGACCTGGGGAAGTGACGTCACAGCGTGATCTCTCGAGAACACGCTGTGTGTCTGTGCACTGCCAGAAGCTGGGTGTTAACGAAGAGAAGTGGATGATGCTGATTCGTCAGCATCATACACTTCTAGTCACAACGCCCAGCTAGTAAAAGAAGTAAAAATGCCCAGATGTACATACACAATACACGCCCACTTGTACATAACTTTAAACACGCCCAGTTGTACTTTAGAAACCCTCATTTGCATAAAAATAAAAATGGTCATTACTTGGGCAAAAATGCTCGTTTTAAAAAAAAAAAAAAGTTACTCTTATCTACATTGCAGCGCCGATCTGCTGCAATAGGAGATAGGGGTTGCAAAATCTGGTGACAGAGCCTCTTTAAGGTCCGAGCCATTTTTTGATTTTTCATTTTTCACTTCCCGCATTCCAAGAGTCATAACTTATTTTTCCGTCAATAGAGTGGTGTGAGGGCTTATATTTTGCGGAGGATTTGTAGTTTCTATTGGTAGCATTTAAAGTACCATATAATGTACTAAGAAATTGAAAAAAAATTATTTGCGGGCTGAAATTGGGAAAAACTGTGATTACTCCATTATTTTTTGGGTTCCGTTTTTACGTCTTTCACCATGTGATAAAAACAACAACTTAACTTACGGTGATATCAAATTTATATTGATTTCTTTATATTTTACTACTTTAAAAAAACAAAAAACTTTTAGTTAAAAAAAATAAT
Organism: Rhinoderma darwinii; assembly: GCF_050947455.1. Taxonomy (NCBI): domain Eukaryota; kingdom Metazoa; phylum Chordata; class Amphibia; order Anura; family Rhinodermatidae; genus Rhinoderma; species Rhinoderma darwinii. The sequence goes on from NC_134690.1 coordinate 143,952,056, forward strand.
AGTTTTGTTTTAGCACATTCTGAGAGCCGTAACTTTTTTATTTTTCCGTGCATTGAGCGGTGTGAGGGCTTATTTTTTGCGGGACAAGCTGTCGTTTTTATTGGCACCATTTTTTGGTACACATGACTATTGATCACTTTTTATTACATTTTATTTGGGAGCTAAGGTGACCAAAAAACTGCGATTTTGGCTGTTTACAATTTTTCTATTTTACAGCCTTCACTGTGCGCATGAAATAACACAACATTGTAATAGTTCAGACTTTTACGGATGCACCAATATCAATTTTGTTTACTTTTTTTATTTTTTACACTACTTTAGAGGAAAAATGGTAAAAGGGTTTTTTTTTTAACTTTTTATTTTTTTGCATTTTTTTTGCACTACTAAAAACTTTATATCACTTCTTTTTACACATTTTATTAGTCCCCCTAGGAGACTTGAACCACCGATTGTTAGATCGCTGGTGCAATATACTGCAATACTAATGCATTGCAGTATATCGTCATTTTTACAGGCATCTGTTAAGTCCTGCCACAGGCAGGGCTTAACAGAGGCAGAATGAAGGCAGCCTTGGGGGCCTTCATTAGGTCCCTGGGCTGCCATAACAGCCATCGTCACCCCCGATCTCGTTGCGGATCGGCGATGAGCTGTCGGAGCTGGCTGCCCCCCTCTTTTCAACGCCTCAGATGCTGCGGTCGCGATTGACGGCAGCATTTGAGGGGTTAAACATGCATATGAAGCATGCTCAGCGCGTGAGCGCGCGCCAAACATCACCACCGACACCAGGACGTACCAGTGCGTCCTGCTGCGCTAAGGGGTTAAGTTAGGTTTTATTCTACATATTTTTTAAATAATCTTGGTGTTATGTTTTTTTTTTGTTTTCTGCAGCTCATTTGCAAGTTTTGCTGTGTAGCCTTGGATAGGGTCATCACTGCCCTATTATGCAGCTGGAGAACCAGATAAGGCAGGATAGCAACATTATACACTTAGATAACACGGTGCAGATTTGTTTCAGATTTTCATTGCGGATTTTACCCTTTGCAAAACAATGGTGAGATCTGGGTTAAATCTGCAACAAAATCCGCAACAAATCCGTAACGTCTGAACTCAGTCTAAGGCCCTATATGTAATTCTCTGTGTACTTCCTCCGGGTGTACTTCCTATCACAGTAACATAAATACATGATACAATATTTTTAAACCGTATAACCATTTTTCAGTTATCAATGCATATGGTAGTCATACCCATGTCCAAACCAAAACAACAGTTACCTTTTTACATTCTGAATACCCTATTTCTTTATCTTGACTCTAAATACATTAAATACACAGTGGCAAGAAACTTTAATTTTACTTTTTCAATTACTTTTGAATGGCTTTTGTTGTTTGATATCACACTGCAGCAAGTTATCAGAGTCACGATAAACTTGGCTACATCTGTACCAATACTATTTAAAAATTCCTGCACTGACTAGGAAAAGCAGCAAGAAAGTTTTATAAATTACTAGCTTTTATACCCGGCGCTGCTCGGGAGGTTGACTTACGGAATAGATAGAGTAAAAGCTCACTATTTGAATACCTATCAGTATGAATTTAATTGCTACCTCTGGATATAAATTGAATTGCTAGAGAGTGTAAATAATGTTATTGGAAGCATAAAAGAAATGAAATGAAGCAATATATTCATTACAGATTTAGGCCTCATGTACACGAACGTAAAAATGCCCGTAATCACGAGCCGTAATTACGGCACGTAATTATGGGACCATAGACTTCTATTGGCTACGGGTACCTTCCCGTTTGCTTACGGGAAGGTGCCCGGGCCGTTGAAAAATATAGAACATGTCCTATTTCGGGCCGTAATTACGGCACGGGCATGCCCATATAAGACTTCATGCCCACTTCAGTCTTTTTCTTCAGGTTGCTAGCCGTTTTTCAGACGGCTAGCACCCTGACCCATTCATTTCAGTTGGGCCATTCACACTTCAGTTTTTTTGATGGTCCCGTTGCTTCGTTCCGACAAAAGTAGAGCATGTCCTACTTTGGTCCGAGATTCCGTGACCGTGAGGCCCATGCAAGTCAATGAGGCCGTCAAAAAAACTGAAGGCACACAGAAGGCATCCGTGTGCCGTCCGTGTGTGACAGAGCCGTTGCCTAGCAACGGCCGGGTTGGCAGAGGTACACATACAGATAGATACTGCACTTCACTTATCAGCAGCCCCTTCTCTCTGTCAGCACTGATAGAGAGAAGAGGCTGCTAATCAGTGCTGGAACGCAGCGATATTAAGAAAAATAAGTTCGTACGTACCCCAGCCGATGTCTTGGTGACGCGTCCCTCTTCTGACATCCAGTCCAACCTCCCTGAATGACGCGGCAGTCCATTTGACCGCTGTAGTCTGTGATTGGCTGCAGCGGTCACATGGTCTGAAACATCATCTCAGGAGCCCGGACTTGGAGGAGGAAGCAGGGAGTTCTGGGTAAGTAGTAACTTTTTTTCGTTGCAGGTTTTTTTTAATGAACCATTAATCTATATTGTGAGCATCGCGCATGGTATTCCCTGTCCAGCGGTAGTCTCTGTCCAGGGTGCTGAAAGAGTTAAGGGGCTGCACTGATCGGCAGTAACTCTTTCATCACCATGGACAGTGAGTACCACTGGACAGGGAATAGTATGTGCTGCGCTCACAATATCGTGTACATAGTGTGAACGGGTTTCAGTTTCCTCTCGGAAACTGAAACACGAAAGTGTACACGGAGTACACACGGGAAGCACACGGTTCCAATCACGGACACAAAAAAACGTCCGTGAAAACGGTGATGGAAGTGCGCATGAGGCCTAAGTCTATGGGGCTCCCTTAATTATGGGTGGCTACGTGTGTGTGCACCCGTAATTACGGGAGCGTTACTAGGTGAGGTCAGGGGATAGTCACTGTCTAGGGTGCTGAAAGAGTTGACTGATCGGCAGTAACTCTTTCAGCACCCGGGACAGTGACTACCACTGGAGTTAAAAGTATTAAAAGTTAACTTACCCAGTACTCCTGCTTCTTCCTCCAGTCCGGCCTACCGGTATGATGTTTCATCTCATGTGACCGCTGCAGCCAATCACAGGCCAATCACAGGCTGCAGCGGTCACATGGATTGCTTTTAAACCAATAAAAAAATCAGGATTCAAGCAAACTTTCCAAAATATATATTAGATTACTTACTCCCTGGTGTAAATGAATGGTTTTTAATTACTTTTCCTTGTGTATGTAGCTTATTCTATGGAAGACTATTCAGCTCACAGGTATAATAAGTAATGAAATGCAGAATTAAAGCATTATAATAGTTAAAAGGTGTGGCATTCTGGCAAGTCACTGCTCCAGCCTCTTACACTTAATAATGCAGATTAAAATACCCTCAAATTTTTTTGCTGTAGAATGCAGATTACAAATTGCTCATATTAAAAGCTACAATTTTAATTCACTATGTGAAATGCAAAACAATGACATTTGTTGTTGGTTTATTTTCTCGCACCCCATAATACTGGATTGGTAATCATATCCATACAAACACAGTACAACTTGTTTATGTAACATTGCCACCTAGGGGATGGTTGCAATGATTTTTTAATTATTTGAAGTATAAAAGATTCAAGATCTAGGAATTTTATATAGATATCATCTCCAGTAATTATATGTTAATAATATGTCAATTATTTTATATTTATGGGTGTTATTGTAATATGCATAGCATATGTAATGACAATAGAGAATTGCAGAAGGAGAAATTACTGAAATTAGGACGACAAGTGACATTAAATTTAGAACCGGGAAGAGCTAATTATGAAGCAACGAAAACATTTCTGTAATCATAATGGAATCCGAAAGAGTGCTAGAGCCTTAATATTGGCATATCCCTCAGATGAATACTTGTGGGGATTGCTTACAATACCTGCAGTAACATTAACATGATTTGTCGTGAGATTACATGTCATAACATTGCTATATGGAAGCTTGTGGGAAGTCGGGTCCTAATTGTATATTATTTTATGTGAGATTAAAGTATCTTCTTACTAATGAGTCTATTACTGTTTCTTAGCGTGTCTTCACAATTTACTACAGATGTAAACTAAACTAAATAAACGACAATGTTTTCTGACAAGTTTATCTATTTCATTCATTTTCATTTATTTTGTTTTGTGCATTTTTAATTTGTTGCATTTATCATACGTGAATAAGTAGTTTTGCACATTAACATGTAACAAGCAGGGATTTATTTCATACATTTTTCGCGCTATTTAGTCTTCTTTAAAGGGATCTTTCCATCTTATCATGAGGATGTGCAATAACATTATAATTTTTGTGGTCTGACATCTGGGTCCCCAGCCGATCATAAGAATGTAGGGTGCACAGCGCTGCACCCGGCCACTCGCTGCGCAGGAAACTGCAACAAACTCCCAAGTGTTGAAGTGGCTTGCACAGCAGGTGGCCTGGAGCACTACTCTGCGGGCAAATACTGTAAAGAAGCATAAATGTTACGCTGTCATTCTGAGAATCAGTATGGATCAAGGATCCACCACTGATTGGTAAATAATGTTATTTTCTAGCAATATGCTATCCCTTACCATCATGGAAATACTCAACTGAGGAGCTGATGGATCCAGTCTTACAGGGTATAAGACCATATGGAACAAGATATATTACAGAATAATGTCATAAAAATTATAAATCTATCCTTAATTTGTAATTTGCCTGTGCAGACATCTAAAAATTTTATTAACAGTTAAAAAAAAAATATTGATTTAATTACAGATTTATTGGCACCCATCATAGAAATGAGTTAGAATCAATATTCTAATTAAAACGCAAGAGAAGAGTGATATTTTGGGTTTAAACAAAGGGTTAAGCATCAGCGTTTTGAGTTTTACATTGTTTTGAACAAAAAAAAAGTTTTTCTTTAGTATCATATTTTTTATAAAGCAAGAATTCCAAAAATATTGGCACTGCATTATTAATGTTTGGTAAAACCTCTACGGCAGGCTAAAATCTACTGTATCAATGATGCTCCTCAATATTTGACAGTAGGATAAGGTGTTTGTCTGTGCTTTTTCATCAAACTTTATGATGGTATGTATGACCAAAACAAAAAAAGCTTTTGTCCCATCTGATCACATGACAGTTCTTAGTTTCAATGACATTTCGTCAAAGGGGTTTTCTGAGTTAAAACTTGTATGTGTTAATGCTTTTAACTTGGGAATGTGAGTACATTTGTAATGTACTTACAGTTTCACAAATTGGCCCCGTTTCACTATTCTGCCATGGGGCACATGACTGGTGACGTCACTCTCTGCCCGCTGTGTTTATCCTCAGTATACCAGTTACGTGGTCTAATTATTACATTTGTCTTCCGAGTATACGACACGTCCCTAGTGACGTGCTGTGGATGGGCTGCTCTGTTATACAGCCAGTAACACGCATGCGCAGTCCCTGCTGTTCTCGAGAGAACAGTAGGGACCGCGCATGCGCGTTATACAGCCAGTAGCAGCTGGCAGAGTGTGACGTCCCTAAACACAGCGGGCAGAGAGTGAAGTCACCCGTCATGTGCCCCATGGCAGCTTCGGGAAACGGGACCAATTTGGAAACTAAGTACATTACAAATGTATTCACATTCCCAAGTTAAAAGCATTAACAAATACAAGTTTTAACTCGGAAAACCCCTTTAAGTTTAGACAGTGGATTTTGACGTTTGAAAATCCCAAGATTCGACTAAACTGTGCAGCTCTGAAATTGTGATCTTTAGGTTGCTCTTACCATACCCCTCACTGTACAAGGGGCTGTATGCTCATACTGTAAGTGCTCATCCTGGGCAAATCTTCAACTGTTCCATATTTTTCAAGGCTTTCTATTATTAAACTGAATGTGCTTAATGGTAATTTTAACTGACTCCTAATTTTTTTTAAATCCATTTCCTAATCTGTTCAGGTCTACAGCATTCTGTCTTATTTACAGATTTTTGATTTTACCCATGTTGGTGGATGACAAACACATTTTACATGGGTGTTACTATAAACTTGCAGTTAAGTTTCATACCTACCATAATTGACATGGTTCAATTTTATTTTCTATTGTTTGATCTTTAATTTGTTATAAAACAATTAGAATATTTTTATCAATAATCCAATTATTTAAATTAGTGTTCCTACAGCTACTTTTCAAAAAGTACTTGGTAAAAGAAGTAGAGCTACTGGGGTGGTACATTTTCCATTCTGCTAATCATGACTCTATTGTTAACCTGGGTCAGGAAAATGTGGTAGAACTCAAAGGGCAATAGGTAATATCCATACATTATCTAATTTTTTCAAAAAAGGGGACAAAAATTGAGAAACTTTAAAGGAGTTTTGGAGGACATAATAATATAGACATTTAATGTGGTTTTGCGGCAGATAACATTGCTGTAAGGTCTTATGCACATGACAAAATCACATCTCTGTACAAGCTCTGAGTTGTACAGAGCCAAAATATGTCGCCTATAGATGTATATGGGGCCCTACTATATGGGGCCCTATATGACTCTGAGTTCATATGGAGCCGCATTAACTCTACGGAGCCCCATGAACTCTATATATCAGTCTTAATATAAAGAAAATTGGGGTAAAAACGCAAACCCTTCTTAATAAATGTTGCATCTTTTGGCCAGCCATGTGCACCAATTGTGGCACAATGACAGCAGTTGTGTGCCATCCATTCCCCCCTTCTCATCGGACATAAAATAAAAATGTATACTCACCTCACCGCTCCTCTTCGCTTCTCCCCACTGGGTTCCCTTAAGCTCTCTCAGCATGCTGTGGATTATTCATGACGCCAAGTAGCATCAGGGCCTTATATGTGATACAGCACTAAATGTCATCAGTGCTGCATAACATACAACGTCCTGACGCTGCCCAGCATCAGTTTGCTTTATGAGCCACAGCATACTGACGGAGCCTGAGAGAACGCAGAAAGGAGAAGAGAAGCGTTGAGTGTTTTTTTTTTTGGGGGGGTAGTCCGATCTGGTGGGGAAAGGTACGGGGTCAAGCATGGTTTCTACCTTGCTATGCCCCACAAAGTGAATTTTATGCGAGCCAGGAGCTGGCATAGATTTCCACTATCATTTATGTTCGTTTTCTGCTATGTTCATGAGGCCTTAGACTTAACGGGTTGGCCAGGAATATTTTTATTTAGTATTTTTACTTAATGTGGCATTTACAATTACTTCTCTAATATAAAGTGTGTTTATATATGGGAGTGTTCCTTACTTCTACATTGCGGTGACCGCACCTAGACTAATTTTTTTATTTGCTCTGACGTTCCGTGTCTTTGCTCAGCCAGCACTTCCGGCTGAGCAGAGGCACGGTGCGTCATCATCTACGTTTACAGGCAGTGGGACCAGAGGCGGATCTCTGAAGAGTTCATGAAACATCTGCCCGGCCCACTGTAAACGTAGTTGATTAAGTGCAGTGACTAGATAGTGCTACACCTCTAGGAGTGGCGATTCCACTCCTAGAGGTGGCCCCCTGATGTCACTGTCCATATATGGTACATATACCATCCCGCCATCATCCCTGTATAAAACCCCCATCATACCTGTATAATACCAGCCCGCGATCATCCCTGTATATAACCCTGTCATTCCTGTATATAACCCCCAATCATCCCTGTATATATGTAATCCCCATCATCACTGTATATATGTAATCCCCATCATCATATGTAATCCCCATCATCCCTGTATATACCATCGGGCCGGGCAGCGCGTTTAGGACAGGGAGGGAGCTGAGTGCCTGTAATTAGAGCAGGGATAGATGGAGACACAGAGGTGCATGATGATTATTAGTGGGTGTTTGTGACAGTGTGCAGTGTGACTGTGTGAAAATAGAGTGGTGTGGCAGTATGCAAATAGCTGAGATGCTGTGGAGGAAGAGCGAGGAAGGTAAGCAGTCTTCCCAGATGCAGCAAGGGATCATGGGTATGGTAGGTTACAAGAAACTGCCAGGAACAGAAGCAAGGGATGTAAACAAACAGAAAGAGCAACAGTGACGATGGAGATCAAACAGAAAATGGTTAGAAGGTTAGTAGGGGATTTTAGGGAAGGCAAATTAATGCTGGGGGACACTTTTTAGAAAATATTTCTTTCCTGGCCAACCCCTTCAAAAGTAAAATCAGTACACAAAAAGCCTAGATTACCCATTTTAAGATCAGCCTTAAAGCTGTAATACTTATTCAATGCAAAATGTTACATTATAAGGATAGTGTTTATAATGACTATTTGGTAGAGGTGGGCCTCAGTTGTGAACGGGTTTGAGTAATCATCATGTTAATTTAAAATATGGACTATTTCCAATAGCCGCAGGATATCTGAATTAAGCAGCACAGGTTGTACTCTGTGCAGGGAACAATGTGTCCAATTCTTAGATTTATATCTGTAAAATGTGATTACTGACAACACTGCTTTTATCCTCACACGATAGATGCCAGGAAATGTTTATTATTGACAGAACTTAGGTCTAGACATAAGACTGAATCCACCATGCTGAATAGCAAGGAGAAGATGATCATTTCTGCGTGAATAAAAACATAGGATGCTGTTCTCTAAAAGTCACAATTTATAGAAATATTCTCAGCTTTTCTGGAAGAAAAACAAGGTTACTGGACAAAAGATGCTGCCTGAATAGAAAAAGCTGCCTATATTAAACTCTTTAATAAAAAAATGAAAACACTTTAACAGGTTATGATGAGCAGTTGTTACTATAATAAACAATGAAATTCTTCATAAAACAGCTAGGAGAAAAGCATCAGAATACCTTTTGTGTATGTCACGGACGTGTGGTAGTTTTAAATCAGCACAATTCTGTCTGTTTACTGAACATAATGTATGATACAGTTTATCTTTACTGTGTTACACAGAGGCATAGCTAAGGGTTTAGCACAGGGTGGGCGAAACACATCTGAGTGGTCCCCAACCCAGTGGGCCCCCCACACTGTATAATGACCCCTTAGTGTGCTCCACATAGTATAGTGCCCCTATAGCTGCCCCCACACAGGATAATGCCCCTATGGTTGGCCCCATACATAATAATGCTCCCATTGCTGCCCTACATAGTATAATGACCTCTTAGTGGCCCCCACACAGTATAATGCCCTTATAGCTGTCCCACACAATATGATGCCCCTATAGTCCCTCCCCACATAGAATAATGCTCCCATAGCTGCCCTCCACACAGTATAATGACCCTATAGAAGTCCCCACACAGTATAATGCCTCTATAGCTCGCCCCACACAGTAAAATACCCCTATAGCTGTCCCCACACATTATAATGCACCTATAGCTGTCCCCACACAGTATAATGGCCCTATAGCTGCCCTCACACAGTATAATGCCCCATAGCTGCCCCCGCACAGTACAATGCCCCAGAGCTGCCTCATACAGTATAATGACACGATAGCTGCTCCATACAGTATAATGCCCCCATAGCTACCCCCATACAGTATAAAGCCCCCATAGCTGCCCCCATATAGTATAAGGCCCCCATTGCTGCCCTCATACAGTATAATGCCCCAATAATTGACCTCATACAGTATAATGCCCCCATAGCTGCCCGATACAGTATAATGCCTCTAAAGCTGCCCAAATAGAGTAAACATCCCTATTGCAACCACCATACCCAGTATAATGCCCCCTTATCTGCCACCACACAGCATAGTGCCTAATAAAAAATAATACAATAAATAATTACCTATCCCCGTTCCCATGACAAGTCGAGGAGATCCCTGTGCTCCTCCGCTCTGTGCAGTGTGTGGCTCTGCGCAGACAGGCGCGATGATGTCACTACATTGTGCCTGTTTACGTCGAGCCGCTCACAACTGGAGCTGGCATTACACAGTGAATGCTGGAGCAAGAAGCCCCCCTGAACTCCCTGCTAGCTACACTACCGGTGTTACAGTTTTTTTTACTCAGAACAGAGATCAGAAAAACCAAAGGCCTCATGCACATGGTGGTTTTACAGCTCAGTACAACCTCCAAGTTGTACAGGGCTGTAATAGGGCTCATGTAGGCTTCTATGGGGGGGGTCTACTGTATCCCTGTATGTCTCCAATTTAATTGCGTATGAATACAGTAGAAAAAATATTGTGGAATATTCCATATTGTGGCATTGCTTCTACGGGAGAATATCTCCGTCATACAGTGTCCGACAGAGCTCCCACAGCTCTGTTATGTGCATGTATGCTTTCATGAAGCCACCAAAATAAATAATGAAAAAGGATTTAAAGTACCTGTAATGACAGGGATAGGGAAACAGACAAGTGAGCCCTAATCTACCCGCCACTCAGTCCCTGCCTACTTGCAACGACCCGCCCTAGGCGACGGGGTACAACTGGGTGACGGTCCTTACACTCAGTAAGTGCACGACAGACAACCAGACAAGGAAACACAGAACAAAGGGAAACGGGGCAGTTGCCCACGGCAACACCGTGAGCAACAAGAGTAGTAAACGAGCCGAGTCAAACCAGGAGAGTACGAGGTGCCAAACGCAGAGCAGGAGAGTAGTGAACAAGCCGAGTCAAACCAGGAGTGTACGAGGTACCAAACGCAGAGCAGAAGAGTAGTCAGTAAGCCAGGGTCAATACGAAGCAGGGAAAGTAGTTCAAGAAGCTGCAGCAGGGCCAGGAAACCAACAGAGAAGAATCACAAGCAAGGAGGAACAGGAAAGGCAAGTATAAATAGACAGAGGGCGGGAGCTAGCTCCGTCTGGCCAGGCTGTGATAGGCTCTCCCACTCCTAAGCCTGCCATCCTGAGTGGTGGAAGATGGAGTCAGTCTCACAGACATAGAAGCAGGTGCAGACTGATTACCTATGGGCGGGGATACAGAAGCTGTGCCTGGCAGATCCTTAACAGTACCCCCCCTTTTTATGAGGGGCCACCGGACCCTTTCTAGATGGACCTGGTTTATTGGGGAAACGAAGGTGGAACCTCCTGACCAATACCCCAGCGTGAACATCCCGGGCGGGTACCCAAGTCCTCACCTCAGGCCCGTATCCTCTCCAATGGACCAGGTACTGGAGGGAGCCTTGGACCATCTTGCTGTCCACAATCTTGGCCACCTCGAATTCTACCCCCTCAGGGGTGAGAACGGGGACAGGAGGTTTCCTCGAGGGAGCCAAGGACGGGGAGCAGCATTTAAGGAGGGAGGCATGAAAAACGTTGTGTACTCGAAAAGATGGGGGCAACTCCAGTCGGAAGGAGTCAAGATTGAGGACTTCAATGACCTTGTACGGCCCTATAAACCGGGGAGCAAACTTCTTGGACGGGACTTTAAGGCGCAAGTTCTTAGACAATAGCCACACCAGATCCCCGACCATAAACAAGGGGTTAGCAGAACGTCTTCTATCTGCCTGAGTTTTTTGTATGCTCTGGGACGCCTCTAGGTTCTTCTGAACCTGGGCCCAGACTGTGCACAGTTCCCGATGAACGACCTCTACCTCGGAATTGTTGGAACTACCAGGTGAAACGGAGGAGAACCGTGGATTAAACCCAAAATTACAGAAAAAGGGGGAGACCCCTGACGAGTTACTGACCCGATTATTAAGGGAAAATTCGGCGAGGGGAATGAATGAGACCCAATCATATTGACAGTCAGAGATAAAACACCTTAAATATTGTTCTAGAGACTGATTAGTCCTCTCGGTTTGGCCATTAGTTTCAGGATGGAAGGCAGAGGAGAAGGACAGATCAATCTCCAACTTTTTACAGAAGGCTCTCCAAAACAAAGAAACAAATTGTACCCCTCTGTCAGAAACAATATTGACAGAGACCCCATGGAGACGCAGGATGTGTTTGACAAACAAGGTAGCTAACGTCTTAGCATTGGGTAGTTTTTTGAGGGGCACAAAGTGGCACATCTTACTGAAGCAGTCTACTACAACCCACACCACCGACTTGCCTTGAGATGGAGGCAAATCGGTGATAAAATCCATGAAGATATGGGTCCAAGGTCTCTGGGGAATGGGCAAAGAACATAGTAAGCCCGCTGGTCGGGACCTGGGAGTCTTGGACCTAGCACAAACCTCACAAGCGGCGACGTAGTCCTTAACATCTTTAGGCAACCCAGGCCACCAATAGTTTCTGGCAATGAGGTGCTTGGTACCCAGGATGCCTGGATGACTATATAGTGCGGAGTCATGATTTTTCCTAAGTACGCTTAGCCGGAATTGCAGGGGAACAAACAGCTTGTTCTCAGGAAGGTTCCCGGGAGCTGAACCTTGATCAGCATCAATTTCAGAGACTAAATCAGAATCAATAGAGGAAATGATTATACCTGGAGGCAAAATACAAGCAGGATCTTCCTCCGAAGGAGGGCTGGCCATGAAGCTACGCGACAGTGCATCAGCCTTAATATTTTTAGACCCAGCCCTATAGGTAACCAAAAAATTGAATCTGGTAAAAATAACGCACATCGAGCTTGTCTCGGGTTTAGCCTCCGGGCCGATTCTAGGAAAACCAGATTCTTGTGGTCGGTAAAGACCGTTACCTGGTGCCTAGCCCCCTCCAGGAAGTGGCACCACTCTTCAAATGCCCATTTAATGGCTAAGAGTTTGTGGTTGGCAATATCATAGTTACTCTCAGTGGGCGAAAACTTCCTGGAGAAGTAGGCACAGGGACGGAGATGGGCGAGGGACCTGGTACCCTGGGACAAGACAGCCCCCACTCCCACCTCGGACGCGTCAACCTCCACGATAAATGGCTCCATTTGGTTGGGCTGAACCAACACCGGGGCCGAGATAAAGCACCTCTTAAGGGCCTCAAAAGCCTGGACAGCCTCAGGAGGCCAGTGGAGGAGATCAGCACCATTGCGAGTGAGGTCCGTAAGAGGCTTAGCGATGACCGAGAAGTTAGCAATAAATCTCCTATAATAATTAGCGAACCCCAAGAAGCACTGTAACGCCTTTAGGGAGGCAGGTTGGACCCATTCCGCCACAGCCTGGACCTTGGCGGGGTCCATGCGGAATTCATGAGGAGTGAGGATTTGACCCAAAAATGGTATCTCCTGCACCCCAAACACACATTTTTCGGTCTTCGCAAACAGTTTGTTTTCCCGAAGGACCTGGAGAACCTTCCTGACATGCTCAATGTGGGAGGACCAGTCCTTGGAAAACACAAGTATGTCATCAAGGTACACTACAAGAAATACCCCCAGGTAATCTCTTAAAATCTCATTTATGAAATTCTGGAAGACCGCGGGAGCATTACACAACCCAAAGGGCATGACGAGGTATTCGAAATGACCTTCGGGCGTGTTAAACGCAGTCTTCCACTCATCCCCCTCTTTGATGCGGATAAGGTTATACGCCCCCGTAGATCAAACTTAGAGAACCATTGGGCCCCCTGAACCTGATTAAAGAGATCAGGAATCAAAGGAAGGGGATACTGGTTCCTTACAGTGACCTTATTCAAGTTACGGTACGGTAGTCAATGCATGGCCTAAGACCACCATCCTTCTTCCCTACGAAGAAGAAGAAGCCAGCACCTACCGGAGAAGTAGAGGGGCGAATGTAACCCTTGGCCAGGCATTCCTGGATATACTCTCTCATGGCTTCACGTTCGGGACAAGAGAGATTAAATATCCTACCCTTAGGGAGCTTAGCTCCTGGTACCAAATCGATAGCGCAATTGTATTCTCTATGAGGAGGTAACACTTCGGAGGCCTCCTTAGAGAAAACATCAGCGAAGTCCTGAACAAACTCAGGTAGCGTGTTCACCTCCTCAGGGGGAGAAATAGAATTAACAGAAAAACATGACGTCAAGCATTCATTACCCCGTTTGGTAAGATCCCCAGTATTCCAGTCAAACGTGGGATTATGCAACTGCAACCAGGGAAGGCCTAAAACCAAATCGGACGATAATCCCTGCATCAACAGTACAGAGCACTGCTCCAAATGCATGGAGCCAACAAAGAGTTCAAAAACAGGGGTATGCTGCGTAAAATAACCATTAGCAAGAGGAGTGGAGTCGATACCCACTACCGGGACAGGTTTAGGCAAATCAATCAATGGCATAGCTAGAGACATAGAAAATTCCACAGACATAATATTAGCAGAAGACCCTGAATCCACAAAGGCACTGCCGGAAGCAGACCTACCACCAAAAGAGACCTGAAAGGGAAGAAAGACTTTATTAGGTTTCATATTTACGGGAAATACCTGTGCGCCGAAGTGACCTCCCCGATGATCACTTAGGCGCGGAAGTTTTCCGGCTGCTTATTCTTACGCCTAGGACAGGTGTTCACTTGATGCTTGTCATCCCCACAATAGAAGCAGAGACCATTCTTCCTGCGGAACTCTCTACGTTGTTGGGGGGACACGGAGGCTCCGAGTTGCATAGGTACCTCCGAGTCTTCCGTGGAAGAACGAAGCAACGGAACCTCGGGAGGCATTATGGGGGAGTCAGAGGAGAAAACACAAAAACGTTCACGTTGTCGTTCCCTGAGACGTCAGTCAAGTCGTACCGCTAAAGCCATAACCTGGTCTAGGGAGTCAGAAGAGGGATAGCTAACTAGCAGGTCTTTCAGGGCGTTCGACAGACCCAACCTAAACTGCCACCTTAAGGCAGGGTCATTCCACTGAGAAGCTACGCACCACTTCCTAAAGTCAGAGCAATACTCCTCAACAGGTCTCTTACCCTGACGTAAGGTCACCAGCTGACTCTCGGCAAAGGCAGTCCTGTCAGTCTCGTCATAAATGAGTCAGAGAGCAGAAAAGAAAAGATCAACGGAGGAAGGTTCAGGGGCGTCAGGAGCCAAGGAGAAGGCCCATTCTTGGGGCCCTTCCTGGAGCCGGGACATAATTATACCCACCCGCTGGCTCTCAGAACCTGAGGAGTGGGGCTTTAAACGAAAATAGAGCCTACAACTCTCCCGAAAGGAGAGAAAAGTCCTCCGGTCCCCTGAGAACCGGTCAGGCAACTTGAGGTGGGGTTCAAGAGGTGAGGTGAAGGGGACTACCATGGTAGCATCAGGCTGGTTGACCCTCTGAGCCAGGGCCTGGACCTGTAGGGAGAGACCCTGCATTTGCTGAAGCAGGGTCTCAAGGGGATCCATAGTGGTGTGAGGGACCAGGGTAGAGTAGGTATATGGCTTGTGATTATGTAATGACAGGGATAGGGAAACAGACAAGTGAGCCTTAATCTACCCGCCACTCAGTCCCTGCCTACTTGCAACGACCCGCCCTAGGCGATGGGGTACAACTGGGCAACGGTCCCTACACTCAGTAAGTGCACGACAGACAACCAGACAAGGAAACACAGAACAAAGGGAAACGGGGCAGTTGCCCACGGCAACACCGTGAGCAACAAGAGTAGTAAACGAGCCGAGTCAAACCAGGAGAGTACGAGGTGCCAAACGCAGAGCAGGAGAGTAGTGAACAAGCCAAGTAAAACCAGGAGTGTACGAGGTATCAAACGCAGAGCAGAAGAGTAGTCAGTAAGCAAGGGTCAATACGAAGCATGGACAAGTAGTTCAAGAAGCTGCAGCAGGGCCAGGAAACCAACAGAGAAGAATCACAAGCAAGGAGGAACAGGAAAGGCAGGTATAAATAGACAGAGGGCAGGAGCTAGCTCCGTCTGGCCAGGCTGTGATAGGCTCTCCCACTCCTAAGCCTGCCATCCTGAGTGGTGGAAGATGGAGTCAGTCTCACAGACATAGAAGCAGGTGCAGACTGATTACCTATGGGCGGGGATACAGAAGCTGTGCCTGGCAGATCCTTAACAGTACCCTTGATTTTTATTAATTACACTAACTTTTACATTAACTTTTACATTATTCTTGCCTTACTGCTATAAATTTTAAGTATTGAATTTACATTATGTGATATGACTTGTTTTAGTATTCTATGTTAATTACACATTATTTTAAAAACACTCTTTGTAATTTGTCTGTATTACTTGTTATAGTCACAATTTCTAGAAAATATCCAGATTCTAAATTTAGAGCACTTGAAGCACTTTCCACCCTTTTCAGAATTCTAGATCAATTACGGTTATAGGGGGGTATCAAAATATTCAATAAACCGTAACATTGTAATCAATGTTCTTGTGAATTCCAGGTACAGTGAGAGCAAATTGCTCTCACTGCACCTGGAATTCACAAGAACATTGATTACATATACCGTAATATTGCAGGTGTTTTAGACTTATTATCCCGTGTTCTAGCTTTAGGTATCTGTAATATTTTATCATGAATACTATAGCACTACATGCATCCAGCAGGCACTACATACAAGATAAAAGACAGGAAGGAGTTTTTAAACAGCTCAAACAATAAGTCTGGTGAAAATATGGTCCTATTTGAAGCAGGCGGTTAATGGATTGGTTAATGGTGTTAATAGTCAATGCTTCAAGGAGCAGCGAATATCACCTGTAATTAAATTGTAAATAATTAAGCTTAAGGGGCAATTAAGCGTAACAAGCAATTATATGTAATTATATAAAAGTCTCCTTAGGAAGAAACCACTACATTTGTGAATGTCTATCTTTCAATTAATCTAAAATGGCCAAAGGGTGGTTAATGAGGGCATGAGCTGGTTGGCACAATAATAATAAGGCAAGTGGAATTACACGAATATTAATAGGGTACTAAAATGTTTAAATAGTGTTCGTTCATCATTACATAGACTTATATGATTTTTGTTGGTACATGAATTAATTATGAACACAACTTAGACCTACATATAGGGCTAAATCAAAACCTGTGGTTGCCTCTGGTCGAAACATTGTTTGGAGACCCATCTCTTTTTTCAGGAAGAACTCAATAACTCAGAAAAAGCAAAAAGTTGAATACATTATAGCTACAATGTATATAAAGATAGCAAAGAGTACTACTACTACTACTACTACTACTACTACTACTGCTACTGCTACTGCTACTACTACTACTACTACTACTACTACTACTACTACTGCTACTGCTACTGCTACTACTACTACTACTACTACTACTACTACTACTACTACTACTACACAACAGTATTACCATATACTGTCTAAATGGCAGTGCCATACTGTGTCCAAATAATCCAACCAAATGGTACTCAAATTAAGCTACCATACAATGCCCACATAAATCTACCACACAAAAAGTGTCATTATACTGTACTCAAATAATACCACCATACCACGCCTAAATAATAGTGCCATACAGTGTGTCACGGCGCGGGGTGTGGACCCACTGGGCCGTACCGCGTTGCAGGATAGCAGCTGTCCAAATAGGTATAGGCAATGTCTATAGTTCTGGAAAGGGTGCCTGAGGCAGCGTAGACAGTAGCAGTGATTTCAGGCTGAGATGAGGCTCCGGGAGTAGGCAGGCACCAGTCGGGGTGCAACACAGCAGATGCAGCAGAGAACACAACTCCAACACTTTAAAGTATAAGGTACCACGGGATACAGGGTACTGGAAGCAGGATCGGAAACACTGGGAACTGGAAGACACAAGGAGACCATTTGCAGAGACAAACTAAGGTAACACAACAACGCTCAGGCAATGAATGGACGTCAGGACGACGGTCCGCAGCCATAGATGTTACACAGTGCCTCAATAATAGTGCTATATAGGGCCTAAATTACACTACCACCGGCTGACCATGTAATAATCCCATATAGTACATAATTAACACTACCTTGACTGCCCAAATATTACCACCATATACTTCATATGGAACAGTATCATAAAGTGTACCAAAAATACCATGATACAATGCCCAGATGGTAATGTCATACATATATACATAGTATGAGTATGAGTTTATATATATAAATGAGTTTATATATATAAATGAGTTTTAAAAAATTCATAACTAATTTGGTGTTTTGTGTTACAACAATTCGATTAGCACTATATTCGTTTTGGCCCCTAACATACACTGACGTGACTAAGTGACACAATTTGTGATACACCTCAGTATTATAAATACCTGTAATAAATTATTATCATATTAATAGTAAGGGCAAAATCCGCCTGTATAATTTTCTAGAGAAATGCAGATTTTTCAGCATTTTTACTTTCAGAATGACCTTTATATATTATATAGCCTATTATTGCCATATTTGTACTACAGAATTTGTTGTGGAGCTTTAAATAACATTGAAGTCTATGAAGAAATCCACCACATAGGGAGCACAATGGAAAGATTTTCCGAAGTTGACCAAATTATGTGCAGAAAATTACTCCATATTTAAACTGCAGAATTTGTTTTCTCCACAGGATAACATGGCGTCATTTTCCATAGAGGAACTTTACACAACAAAAATATGCAGTTTTAACGCCATGTGTGAATTCACTCTAAGGGAACAAGTCCCACTAGGATTAGCCAATATGGCTGCTCTGTTTCATCTCCCTGCAGAGTGATCAACTTTATCATACAGTGACCTCAGAGAACAAGAACAGGCAGACCGCAACGTAAACCAAGAAAGGACTTCAGTCTCAAAATACACCCCGTAAGAAACGCATAAGAAGAGAGAAAGATTTTCATCAGAACTTTACGCCCTGCAGAAGATTGGTGCTGGGTCGCTAGCTTGAGAACCTGCTGCTCTATAGTGATTATCATTTGGCACTTGATCAATATGTGAGTATGAGTAGACTTCGAGTCTGTGCTGGGTCAAATACCATAAAAACATTTAGTGCTTGCAAACTGCAGGAATGTTGTTAATGTTTAGACTTGACAAAGACTTTAACTTCCTGCTACGAATATAAAGGTGGTGCAAATTCATACAATAGCGACTCTCTGCTCTGGCTCATTCTTGATGTTCCAATTCTATTAACTCAGGATGTCCTAAAAGGGTATTTAAAAATGAAGAATACCTGTTAACTTTAGTCCAACAACACAAAAGGCACTTACATCACGGGCTAAAATGCACACAGTTGTGTACATGAGGCCTAACTCTGTTAAAGGGTACTTCCAATATTGCCGATCTTCTCTTCTCACATCCTCGTTGTTCATTTCCAAGTCCGTCATAGGAGCTGAACAATGAAAATTATGTCAGTTTACGGATCCGTCACATTACGAACACAAATGGGGTCTGCCAGGTTTCCGTGATGGTGTCTGTTATTTTACCAGACAAAATAGCGCTGCATGCTATGGTATTTTGTCTAGCATTTTTGACCGGATCTGTGACGCAGGTTTTAATTAAATATATAACATTACAATCAGAGCCTTACACAAGATCTTATTACTTTTTAACAGTATTAACAAGACTGGGATGATGACAACCTAATATTCATTCAGCACAACTTTGTTCCTTCTGTATGTCTTAATAAGACCACTCCTCTCCATTAGAAGAGAGTCCCTGATGGGCATAACATCAATACTATATCATTACTGGATATGGTACCACATTTGCATGTTGCATGTGACCTTCAATGTCTTTGTGCCTGTGCTTTGAAAAAAGTCCATACTGTGATTAGCTGTGAAACTTTTGCAGCATACGGAAATGCCTATCTTAATAAAAGTTGTATATTAGAAAGATTATATATCCTTTAAGACAAAAATAGCCAGATATCTGCATGTTTCAAATTGTGCAGTGATGGGAATCTTTGATTATGTTACTTTGCACTGTGTTTCACTGTAAGCATCTTCCCTGGTTTCCGGCTATTTAAGATATAAGTGTGGCCTCATTTCATTATCTCTCATCTACCGCTCAATGATACTTGCAGAATACAATTTTTATAAAGTGCCCATGATTTAACTCTTTCTTAATAATAACATCCAGGATTGATAAAATGCTATTGTATTGCATTATCGCCGCTTACAGCTCATGCATTATGATTACGTTATCTTTGTGAAGCAAAAACAAGATAAAAGTTTTATTAAAACAAATGGTAAGGATACCACATGAAATATATTACATGCTAGTGATAGCTCTCGGTAGGTTATCTTATCTTAATACATGAGAACGTAAGACTGAGGGAAAAAAAACTTCTATATAAAAACATAACTAATGTTCTCCTCTCAGAGGATTTCTGTTGTTAATAATAGATCAAACAGAAAAAAATGTAATAGATAAATGCTAAAATCATTAAAGTCCTTTTAGACACAAAATAAAAAAGAGTGACTCATCTCAGGTCAGTTATCAAATGCATCCATTTTAACGTTTTCTCCGAAAGAGTGCATAAATCTTTTCTGTCTGGATTCTGTGCTATCGTCCTGTCAAGGGCTTTCTCACATCATCTCAGATCCTGAAAACTATCCACATTAAAATTTCATCACAAGGTTTTCAGAGGTTTCATAAAGGGTTATGTCATGAAGCACACAAAGTGAAAAGTTTCCATTAAAACAGACTGCCTTGGTAGCAATAAAATAGCAAAGTAGCTATCTCAATGATCTGAACTCGTATTTAAAATTCTGAATCTGTAGCAAGTTGCTTTAGAAATAATCATTTCTGCTACAAAGTTTGATGGCAATGTTGCCTCATTAAACTTAATGTGACGTAGTTGTGGGCAGTGCATGAAATCAAATAATATTCAGTACAAAATTTAAATCACTTGAAAAGCTCAAGCCTTCTGCAGAGGAAAGTTATGTAAGGGAACGCTCTAAGTGATAACACATCTTCGATTTCAACAAACACTTTAAAGAAGTAGCTCTGCTATGTTTAGCAGTGGAGGGAACGCATGTCCAAAAATAAGCTAAATGTTATCCGGAAAAACGAAACAAAATGGCCAGTTGTACTCCATAATAATGTACAGAAGACATATACAAGGTCCAACAATACCTTTGTGTGCGATGTGCAGCAAGAGGGGCATTCACAATACAGCATGCATCAGCTCAGAATTGTCTCTTAAAACCTCATTCCACTTGTATAACCACTTTACTGTAATATAATATTCCTTGTCTACTGCTTCTATGTGTTTACCTACCACTTACATATCTTCTCTTCTGCCTGTTTTTTGTCTGGAGATTTTTTATTGTTTATGGTCGTTTTTCTGGGAAGCAAAGTGGCAGTAAACTTAAAGGGGTTGTCTCATAAAGACACCCCTTTTATCAATTTAAGTCAGCACGGCGATCAGCTGATCCCTGTGGATCTGGCCTTTTAAAACCCCCAAAGAACCACTGAAATCACTGGGAGAAGTTGGGGCTGGACATACATTTGTTATAAATCTAGTATAACATGCCAGGCATTGAAATAAATGGCAGATCTTTTAATATTGGGCAGGACCGCCAAAGCGAGAGAAACTTACTGTTAGTGTATCTCCGCTTTGCCTAAGAAAGGGGTGGTAGTAAGCTCTAGGACATATATATGCCCTAATAGGACATTTGAAAAGAGGTTATTGTTATGAGACAACCCCTTAAAGTCCCCGGAGCAAAAAAGAAACAAATTGTGCTAAATCCTCAAAATATTTTCTGTAATTAGCTAGTAAATAATCAAAAATGCTTATATTTCTATAGGATAGAGAGATATGCAGAGCTACAATTGGTTTATATATATATATATATATATATATATATATATATATATATATATATACATCAGAAGAAAGAGTAGCTGTTGTAGGCTTTACGAGTGCTTTAAACACATATATTAATACTAGTATCCAAAAAGTGGGCACTGCTAATATAAGAGAAGGATACTGATGAACTTCCGTGTCTATATGATCTCTCCGATGCATCATTATCTGGTTTGGACTCAAAGGCTGGATTCTTAGAGCACCTTTAGCTCTTCCAAACCCAGGCTACTCCGACAGCCTTATGAACACGACCGTGATTTTGCTAATAACACACGGACTCATTCATTTCTATGGCTCCATGCACATGACCATAATGTTCACAGATCGGAGTGGGGGCCACAAACTGGTGACATAATTTTTTTTTGCGGATCCATGAATCCTAATGACACGAGGAAACATGGACAAATGGACCATAACGGATCTATAGTTTTGCGGCCTGTGCATTAGGCCTAAAAAGGTAGATTAGTCAAATTGTGGTTAGGGCACTCTTAAAACTGTGGATGTTGGGAATTAATCTGATTGTCTGGGTAGCACATTCTAGAAAACTTTTGTGGCACGCTAAAATCCGGGAGACAGGAGCAAGTAGTAATAATCTGCATGCACCATATCCTTGTGTGAATAAAACTGGAAGAGTCACGTGTAGCGACTAAATAACAGGATGCAATGTCAATCAGCTAATTCGAAGGCAAGCAGGGTACTGTCATGTCATGTAGTGGAATATACAGCCCAACTATGGGCACTGGTTCATAGAAAGGATACCCTGGAGTTGGAAGAGGTACAAAGTAGAGCAACTAAACTGATAAGGAGCAAGGAGAATCCCAGTTATGAGCAAATATTAAAATAATTAAATGTACAGTATTTAGTCTTCAGAAGAGATATCTATGGGGGACATGATAAATTTGTACATGTATACAAATAGGCTGCAGCGGTCACTTGGGATGAAATTTCATCCCAGGAGGCCGGTCTGAAGGACTTCAGAGGGTAAGTATGGGTGTTATTTTTACCCTTCTGTTTTCCGCAAAGGACATTCTGGCAAAAAAAATGCACCACAATTTGGTGTAGTTTTTCGTCCGGAATTCCCTGTGGCGACCAGGGCGGATACGCTATGTGCTTTTATGCAGGTTATCCAGCCTGTGTGAACATACCCTTACACTGGCAGTATGTGTGCTACTAATCTGCTGGATTGCTCCCTCTGCAGTTGCTGTGTTGCAGCAGCATTGGTTGCCATGCGATACTGCACTTGATAGAGCAGGGACCCACTTAAAAGAGGTCGCAGTAAACTTTGATCAAAATGTTTGCTAAGAACCCAATTTTCATACATTTTCAAATTGTTGAGCTGCAATATATCAAGTATAGCATAGTAAATGTGCGGTCCAGGTTCTTCTTTATTCCTTTACGAATACAATAAAATGAGGAACTGCAAGTGCAACAATTTAAAAATAATTTTAAAAAAACAACATCTTTTAAAGTACATGTTCTGCAAAGCTAAATCAAGTTATTTTTCACTGTGATTTTAATTAGATAATTTTACATATTTTATATTTTGTAATTCAGATGGATAATTCCAAATTAGATATTGCATCGAAGTGTACATATTTGCATTATTTGGGTTGCTATAGCTGCAAAGACTTCAGAATATTAAAGTAGGCACAAAATGATAGCCAATAGCTAAATTGCTTATTTAAAGTAGACCTATAATTTCCTTATTCCAAATAAAAAGCTCTCCATCTGTGTTATAATGCCAGCGCAATACATACTGTTTGATTTATTTACCTTTATTTGTAGTTTTTCTCATTTTATGGTGATATACTCACACCGTTTGAACCAAGAAAACTGCTTCTTTTTGGATGGCTGATGGGAGTGATCTCTCAACGTGATGAGCCAGTATCTAGTGTACTGTTGTCGGTGTCTTCACTTCCCAGGATACTATGCGGCCGCATCGGGAAGGCGCCATACGGTGACAGCAATAAAAGGCTGTCAATTATTCTTATCGCCGTCCTACAAAAACATTGGTTTTCAAAATCGTGTTTCACATAAAATGTTATATTGCAGTTGAAGGGGCTTTTATTTAAAACTCTTCTTTTTTTAGAAGGGCATGCAATTGTTTATTTGGTGTCACGCTTCATGTTTTCAATCCATTGACTGAACGCATGGCATTCATATATTTCAGTGTCATGCAGTTTCTCCACTGGGTGCATGTAAATGTAACAACTTGTCATGGATCCATCTTACAGGAACATCTTTTTGGATGGTTTACACCATGTATTGCACATTTAGTGATCATTATCATGCGCTATTTCCCCTTGGTGTCACTTTAGTACCATTCATAATTGGGACACAGTATCATGCACCCAGGTAAGACCGCATGGCAATGGGCAACAATGTACTCCTGGATAACATATATAGTACAACATCCCTCACATCCATAAATGGTGCAATGTAGGGGACACCCATTGGAGACTTCGCATGGCATTCGTCTATTATGGTGATTTATGCTCTTTCCTGGGTGCTCCCTACAGTATACCGTCCCTCCTAACCATATACGGTGAACTGTAGGTGACACCCATGGGAGTGCAAGGCATTCAACTATTATGTCACGTGTGTGGTGATGTAACTGTAAAAAGAATGAGTGTTCTTTTAAACATATGCATGGTAGATAAAAAGAAATGCCTTGGCTGAAAAAGAGCCAGTGGCTATCCAAGTAGCTTTTTGACCATGAAACATTGCGACACCATGCTGGGATAAGGGAGCAGAGTAGAGCAGGCTTAGTAATATTTTGGGAATTGCTGGTTGAACTGCATATGAGGTGCTAGACTAGAAGGCTGAGGGTTTTTATGAGAAATAGTGCGGCACCTAGTCCACTGTGAGGGTGCTATTATATGGGACATTTTTTGAAAGATTGCACTTTGTAATCTAAAAAAAGACAAGCATTTATAATACCAGCTTTACAGTCTAAAACTTCTGGGATGCTGTAAAAAAAATGCTAATTATATAACTTTTCATATAGACTACATAAGCATTTAGGGATAGTTGTTGGAACTGGTTGTGTTGCACTAAAGAATAACTCAACTTACAGAATAGGACAACATTTGGTAGCTTATGTGGCTATATAGTACAACAGAGACAAGCGTAGAGAATAACATATGGTTTGATAGACTGTTCTACCATTCAGCATCTGCAATCAGAGTGAAATTAATATGCAGGGATATGGAGAAATATACAGTTGCTTAAGAAATAGTCTCAATAATGCTCTATTGTATAAGCTAGAGCATAATGCAGCATATGTTAGACAATATAGCGGGATATAATGGTGGTATGGAGAAGAACAGCACTATATTCAAAACAATGGCTGTGATGCTCTACACTTTTAGGTCTATTTTTTTATTCATTGTACATGCTATACACTCTAATGGAAAAATATTTTCCACTATATGCCATGTAATCCTACATTAGATCATAGCGTATAATTATACATTATAGACACTTCAAAATATATACTGTACAATGGCAATATGGTTGTATGTTGTATAAAATCTCGTGGTACACAGATTTCTAAATTTTTAGCATTGACATGAGAGATATCAGAGCACATTTTAGGGATTTAGATAATAATAGTTTACCTCTGGGAAGCAGAATAGGTGAAGTCTTTTCTAATTCATAAAGCATTTATGAGACAATGCTGATTCTTTGCGCTTATCTGTGGCAGCGCTAATTGTTGCCACAAAGATAGAGAAGCTAAGCCGCTGCCTATAATTATAACGTTGCCAGGGAGCCGAATAGACATGGACATGGGATTATATGTCACATAATATATACAGTACATAAACAACATCATAATAACATTTTATAAACATGTGTCTCACAGGACAGGTAAGTTATTGGCTAGGTGATTCCACATGTGGTACTACACCTCCTAGGTAAAAGATATTAATAAAATAGAAACTCCAAAAAATCATATATATACAAAAGAGAACAAGGAGTCATGCACTATTTATATATGAAAATAGAAAATATCAAATTTTATTGTATCACAAAAAATGGGGAATATATAATATGTGATATCAGTTACATGATCCACTGGGTATAAGGTACCCAATCTGGGACAAGTTGGAAACAAGCACATAATGCAAAACATAACTCAGCCATAAATTAAATAGCCTATTTAAGCGAAACGCGCATCGGGGCGCTTTCTGAGCACCAAGAATACACTCTACTAATAGGGGACACTATGTCCATTGCACCTATGTGGGACTGTTTCTTCATGTGCAGGGATTAGGGTTTCTCACTAGTGGCAGTTGATTTAACAACTCTTGTTAGTTGTTTGCACATGTGCTGATTTTTTCTTCCTGCCATCAACTACATTGCTTAGGGTGACACTATTCCGTGCCCCCCTCTCTTGTGGATATGGATATTCATATCCACTAATTGGAATATCTTTTTGGCTGAGTTATGTTTTGCATTATGTGCGGGTTACCAACTTGTCCCAGAAAGGGTACCTTATACCCAGTGGATCATGTAACTGATATCACATATTCCAATTACTGTAATGGATCTATGTATGATATATGTACTATTGTGATATTTCTATTCTGTGTAGCCCTTATATAGTTAATTTTGTTTGAATCTCCTGTATATTTTATATTCCCCATTTTTTGTGATACAATACAATTTTGAGCTTTTCTATTTTCATAAAGTTAGGTCCAGAATTATTTGGACAGTGACACAATCTTCATGATATGGGCTTTGCATACCACCACATTGGATTTGAAATGAAACAACTAGATGCAATTGAAGTGTAGACTTTCAGGTTTAATTCAAGGGGTTGAACAAAAATATCCTGTGAAACGTTTAGAAATTGCAACCATTTTTCTACACAGCCTCCTCATTTCAGGGGCTCAAAAGTAATTAGACAAATTAACATTACCATAAAGAAAACATTTTTTTTAGTACTTTGTAGAGAATCCTTTTCAGGCAATGACTGCCTGAAATCCGGAACCCATGGACATCACCAAACGCAGGGTTTCCTCCTTTGTGATGCTTTGCCAGGCCTTTAGTGCAGCTGTCTTCAGTTGTTGCTTGTTTGTGGGTCTTTCTGCCTTAAGTTTTATCTTAAGCAAGTGAAATGCAGCTCGATCTGATGATCGGTTGAGATCTGGTGATTGACTTGGCCATTGCAGAATATTCCAATTCTTTGCCTTAAAAAAACTCCTGGGTTGCTTTCATAGTATGTTTTGGGTCATTGTCCATCTGTACTGCGAAGCGACATCACATCAACCTTGCTGCATTTGGTTGAATCTAAGCAGAAAGTATATCCCTAAACACTTCAGAATTCATACGGCTGCTTCTATCTTCAGTCACATCATCACTAAACACTAGTGACCCAGTACCTTTGGCAGCCATGCATGCTCATGAAGTCTTCTCTTTATAGAAGACTTAGATTCTGTTACACCTACTTCCATGAGAGAGTTCTTCACTTGGGTGGATGTTGTGAAGGGATTTTTCTTTACCATGGAAAGGATTCTGCGATCATCCACCACTGTTATCTTCCGTGGATGTCCAGGCCTTTTGGAGTGCATGAGATCACCAGTGTGCTCTTTTTTTCAAGAATGTACAAAACTATTGATTTGGCCACTCCTAACATTTGTGTTATCTCTCTGATGGATTTCTTTATTTTTTTTTTAGCCTAACGATGGTCTGTTTTACTTGCATTGATTGTTGTGGGTTCACAGCAACAGCTTCCAAATGCAAATGCCACACCTGGAATCAACTCCAGACCTTTTACCTGCTTAATTAACTAGGGAATAGCCCATGCAGCCCATTTAATAGCTTTTGAGATAATTGTCCAATTACATTTGGTCCCTTGAAAAAAAAAGGCAGCTACATATTAAAGAGCTTGAATTCCTAAACCCTTCCTCAAATTAGGATGTGAATACCCCCACATTAAAGCTGAGAGTCTGCACTTTAAGCCCATATTGATTATATAACTGTATATTCAATATGTTTTGGTAAGCAGCTAAAATGGCAAAATTTGTTTCACAGTCCAAATAATTCTGGACCTAACTGTATATAAATAGTGCATGACTCCTTGTTCTCTTTTGTATATATCATAATAAAATAATAAAAAAGACAATAAACACCATTACAGGCTTACATAAATTGAAAGGGAATGTGTCGCGAATGAAACTTTTTTTTAAGTAAGTCATTTATTTCTATTATATTTTTTACGTTTTCTGCTGTATTTAGTTTTTTATTCCACATGGTGGAAAGTATTAAAAATGAAATAATAATTTGACATGTTTTCCTATTTTAGCCACCAGAGGGAGCACTTCCCAGAATTACAGCAAGGTGAATAAGTCAAAGCAACCTGACTCACAGCTGCCGTAAATGTGGGAGGGAATCTCACCCCTCCTCCTACAAGCCAGGAAAAGGTGTCTTCAAATTGCTAAGCAGTGTCCGGCTGCCATTTTTGGAGTGATTGTACAAATGGCAGCTGGCAGAAGCTATAGGACACACAAAAAGGCTAAGGGTATGTTCACACGCTTACTAAACAAAGGGAAAACAGCTCCTGATTTTCAGCCATTTTTTAATCAAACTCGCGTTTTTGGCAGCATTTTTTATGGACTTTTTTGGAGCTGTTTTTCTATAGAGTCAATGAAAAACGGCTCCAAAAACGTCCCAAGTAGTGGCATGCACTTCTTTTTGGCGGGCGTCTTTTTAAGTGCCGTTTTTGGAAAACGGCAGCGTATAAAATGCCCCATCGGAACAGAACGCCGTATTTCCCATTGAAACCAATGGTCAGATGTTTGTAGGCGTTTTGCTTCCGATTTTTCAGCAGTTTTTTGGGACATTTACTGCATGAAAAATGGCTGAAAACACTGCGTGTGAACATACCCTTAGAATGATGAAAGTGAAGTGAATGACTTTTCAGCTGACAGGTTCACATGGCGTGTATTTGTGTTTTTTTTTGCGCATTTTACATGCCAAAAACCGCTTTTAAAATGCTTGAGTACGCTTTTTATTTACATAATTGGTAAAGTGCGCTGTTAGTACATAAAACGCGCTTTTTAAAAACGCTTTGTGTAAATAAAGAAATGTTGAGTCAATTCCTTTCCACAAACACAGCTCTGCTACGCGCAGACACACACACAGCACTGCTACACACACACACACACTCTGCTCTGCTACACACAGACACACACACTCAGCTCTGCTACACAGACACACACAGCACTGTTACATACACACACAGCACTGCTACACACAGACACACTCAGCTCTGCTACACACAGACACACATACTCAGCTTTGCTACACACAGACACACACTCAGCTCTGCTACAGAGACACACACACACACACACACACACACAGCTCTGCTACACACAGACACACACTCAGCTCTGCTACACACAGACACACACTCAGCTCTGCTACACACAGGCACAAACTCAGCTCTGCTACACAGACATACACTCAGCTCTGCTACACAGACATACACACATAACTGCTACACACAGACACACAGCTCTGCTACACACAGACACACACTCAGCTCTGCTACACATACACACACTCAGCTCTGCTACACAGACACACACACAGCACTGCTACACACAGACACACTCAGCTCTGCCACACACAGACACACACACTCAGCTATGCCACACACAGACACACAAACAGCTCACATGTAGCCCAAAAATCTACTTTTGCTAAATATACATACAGTGCTACAGTGGTAAAGTAAAATTACACTGATACTTTCAGAGCATCAAGGAAAGACTGCCATAAAAACCGAGCTAAATATATAAAACAGTAAATGAAGAAAAATAGTTACCAGCTGTAGTGTATGATGACTACTTAAAAACACACACATTGCATGCCAATATATCCTGTAATATAAATATGTGCACACAGCAATGTGCCAATAAACCAAACCAACATATTTAGAAAGGGGGGCGCCGGGGGGGTCACGAGAGCGGGGGTCTGTGAGAGAGAGAGGGACAGACAGAGACAAACACACCTTACCTGCAGTGCAGCCGGTCTTCATAATGGTGCCTGCTATCTCCCTACAAACCAGCTTCTCTGCTGGGTGGCTCTGAACTGTGCCTGCGAACTGCGCCAGTACAGAGCCAGATGGCAGATTCAATGAACGGCTCACATTTATTGTGTCCTATGCACTGTTCTGTCGTATTCCATCTGTGTATGTGTCGATAAGAGACACATACACAGATGAAATAAAACATGGCAGCCCCCAGTAAAGTAAGAAAGTGATAATAAAAAAAACTTTGTGTGTGAAAAATTAATTAAAGTCAATATAATATTTTATTAAATAAAAACACAAATTAATTTAAAAAAAATAATCATGACACTGTCCCTTTAAACAAATAAACAAAATTTGGAGCTCAGACATACAATCTCAAGCTCCAAAACCATATATAAACAACAATAATGAAATAATCAAATCCACCCAGCCCTGAAGCTGGGTGACCCTACTCTCTAATAGGCACACGACAAAACGGGGAGATTCATAAATGAGGGGGGGGGGCTCAATGATGTGGTGGTATTGCAAAGACACCTCTCAGGTAAATCCAGGTGAATATATACATTAACCTCTTACTGACTAGCTTATTTTAGGCCTTAATGACGAAGCTACTTTTTTCGTTTTTCCATCGCCTCATTCAAAGTGCTCTAACTTTTTTATATATTTGCATCGACAAAGTTGTATAAGGTCTTGTGTTTTTAATAGCACCATTTTGGGGTACATATAATTTATTGATTAACTTTTATTAACTTTTATTGGGGGGAATAGAAAAAAACAGCAATTTTACCACACTTTTTTGCATCCTAAATTTATGTCGTTTACCGTGTGGTATAAATAATACAATAACTTTATTCAGCGGGTTGTTGTGATTGCAAGGATAACAAATTTATATAGTTTTCTTAAGTTTTACTACTTACACAGTAAAAACTGTTTTTTTCAAAATATTTGAAGAGCCATAACTTTTTCATTTTTCAGCCCATGCAGCTATATGGGGGCTTTTTTTTGCGGGCTGACTTGTAGTTTTCATTGGTAGCATTTTGGAGCACATGTGACTTTTTGATCCCTTTCTATCACATTTTATTTAAGGCAGGATGCACAGAAAACAGCAATTCTTGCATTGTTTTTTTATTTTATTTTTTACGGCGTTTGTCAAGCGGATTAAATAATTTAATATCTTTATAGTTGGGGTCTTTACGGACGCGGCGATACCAAGTATGTGTAACTTTTTATTTTATTTTAATAATAGTAAGGGGGTAAGTGTTTTTTTTTTCACTTTTAATTTATTATTAACTTTATTAAACTTTTTTTTTCCTTTTTTATTAGTCCCACTAGGGGACTTTACTGTGCGATCACCTGATCGCTTTCATAATACACTGCCATACTGCTGTTAATCGGTCGAGATCGATACTTATTTAGATCTCGCCCGTTTCAAGCAGGTCTGCATTCAGCCCTCAGCTACCTCCGGTAACTGAGAGCAGGGAGATTTAACTGCTCCTGGCGGTGATTATTTATTCCGATGCAGCACTGTAAAAAGGCAATTGCATCAGAATAAAGCCCGTTAGTGGCCGCCGTCAAAACACCTATGGGTGAACACTAACGGGTTAAAAGCTCAAGCCATACATTTAAACAGACCAATCAGGGACTCTTCTTTAAATTCAGTTGTAATCAGGCAGAATTTAGAGAACACTCTAGTGTCCTGTGTAACAGTTAACCAATAAACTCCAAGTGAATCTATGGTTCAAATTCCCGCCATAAATTCAAACCGACCAATCAGGAAACTTCAGCTGTATCCAGGCAGATAACATACTCATGCACAATTAACCCATCAAGAAACATGTAAAATAAAAAGAAAATAGGTTAAGAACATTGTAGTTCTATTAACCCCATGTGCCCCCATTATTGTTAATTTCAATAGTGGGCTTCCATTACCAAAGCACAAACAGTGACTTTGTCGTGAAAAGCTGAGGAGCGTACACGCTGGGGAAGAAATCTGTATACACAGATAGCTAGTCTGGTATGGTGTATGGATTTTTCATGGAGACTGTCAACAGAGGATTTGTTTACCATGAAAATAACTATAAGCAACGGACTATGCAGAGTAAAAAAAAAGTAGGTACCGAGTCATAATTTTTAATGACTCTATTTTATAAAGTGATAATTCTATAAATAAAGAGTTTTATTGTAATAAACAAAAAATTTCGATGATGGTGACCCTTCAGGGTGTGCTCTCACACATGGTGTACTTGTATTGTATTTCCACAGGGTAAAAATACATTGCGGAAAACTACAATGTTTGTCTATGGCAAAAAATACTCTGCAACGCAGACAAATTTCTCTAGTTCTTGCATTGCGGAATATTTCTCCCATAGGCAAACATTGTCGTTTTCTGCAGCATATTTTTACGCTACGGAAATACAATGCAACTACACCACATGTGCGCGCACCCTTGAAGGTCTAGGTGGATGCCTAAGAGTTTCTATCAAACATTTTATATGACATTTAAGTTTACAACCTGTTGCTTTTGACTGATTGAGTTTTTGGTCATACACATTTTACTAGTATATTTGCAATCTGCCGCA
The DNA here is from genome assembly GCF_050947455.1 of Rhinoderma darwinii. Lineage (NCBI taxonomy): Eukaryota > Metazoa > Chordata > Amphibia > Anura > Rhinodermatidae > Rhinoderma > Rhinoderma darwinii. The sequence goes on from NC_134690.1 coordinate 143,984,182, forward strand.
GGCAGACAGCAGTGAACAGTAATAGGAGACATTTTTTTTCTGGATTGTGTTGACATTTATTGATTGAAAAAAAAATATATACAAATATTCTGAATAAGGGTTCATATCCCATTTATCTATTTATAATGTGTATAGGGATCAAGCATTTCTAGACTTTTGATCTTCATCCACTCCATGCAGAAAGCATCAAACATTTAAGAATATGAGCTTTTAAAAGACCCCCTTCTGAGTACTTGAACTACAACACCCAGCATACTGCCTGACACAGCCACCATGAATGTTTTTTTTCTTTTTAAAACAGCTGGAAATCTCAATATACATTTTCTTTAGTCTGACTCCTTAATGAGCTGTAGTAAAATCATATCTAGGTACAGTCACAGCATACATTTCAGTGATCTAAACATATAAAAAGGAAAACTCTTGTTTGTATTTTATTAGAAGGGTGTTATTTATGTAGTCCAGAATATATCAGAATTTTTTTTTCCACAAACTGTTAGTGCAAGAAATTTACTGTAAGAAAGTTTCTACCCTTAAGATGACCTCTCACTGCATATTTGTCACACTGAAATTCTCCGCAAGGAACGCAAACAAATAGCACAATAGTGGTCAAAGTTATTTAACATCCATTTCAAAAGTGAATGTCCCCTATTATGAAGACAAACCTTTTCTTTAAAAAAAAGAGGCTAGCATGGTGATCAGGTGATCGACGCAGGTCCTGCTACTCTACCCCTCTAGTGGTTATTGCCCAGGAAAGCCATGCGCAGTCATACAGAAGCTGCAGGGGAAATATAGAATTACATGCCTGCCATTGAAATGAATGGCCAACCATGTAAGGCATGGACACGCCGAGTCTGTCAGGTCTCCATTATGGCACATAGAGGGGGGTCTTGGTGAGACAACCCTTTTAATAACTGGTAGCACTAGCTTTAGTTGCAATAATTGCAATCAAACAATTCTGATGTTTAGTCAATCACATCACTGTTGGGGAATTTTAGCCAAATTTTTGATAAGTTTTTATGTATAAACTACCTTAGGTCCTCCTAAAACATTAGTATTCGATTCAAGCCCAAACTGAAACTTGGCCAATTCAAAACTTTTTTTTTCCTACGGCCACTGAGATCTAGACCTGCTGCTGTGTTTTGGATTTCTGCCTTTATGTAAAACCCAATTACACTTCAGCTTCAGCTTTCAGACATGTTACCATACATCCTACTCAAGGGGATTCTTTAGTACAAGGCAGAATTCAAGATTCCTTCAATAAGTGCAAGTGGTCCAGAATTTACGCCAGAAAACTGGCTTAAATAATAGCGCAAATCTACACTCGCTTACAGATTTCTGGTGTACTGGTGGCCAGAGATGTGCCTAATTTATTAAGAGACATGTGCCTCTTAGTAAATTAGGCAGAATTTAACTGAAGCTTTTTTAGCTTAAGACTGGCTTATGAAACGCCAGTCTTAATAAATTCCCCCCTATGGCTTTGGTGCTTTGTGCTATGCCAGTGGATAGTGATGGTGCAGTATCTGCGAAGCAGGTGGTCTGCATGACTTCTCATCATTCCAAGAGCTACTCAAAAACAGCTCCAAGGACCCGAAAGGAAATTTTTTGTACTGGCATGAATCTGACACTATACACAACAAACACTTAGGCTAGATTCACACGGGCGTTGCGCAACTCGGACATGAAAAACTTCAGTTTTTCACGTACGAGGTGCATCCATGCTCTGCGCTGCGTGACGTGATATCACGCATCCCCCATAGACTAGAGTCTATGGAGGGATGCGTGAAGCGTGAAAAAATAGGACATGTCCTATTTTCTCACGGACCCTTCACACGGTCCGTTGAAACAACGGCGTGTGAACGGCCCCACTGAATTACATATTGTCCGTGTGAAGGCCGTTGTTTTGAAACGTATAACACATTTGTGTGAGTAAGGCCTTAATTTTGCATGTCGCACAAATAATCAGCAACGAGCGTCTTGATAATACCATTGACCACAAGTGACATGGCACTGAGTGAACCCCTAGGTCATCTGGGACTGATTGTGTCTTCATGTGAGTACATCTCAAATTTATATTAAGCTTCTCTCTGCCCCAATCTGATTATTGTTTAACACCCTTCAATGCATTCATTTTATAAGGAAAAGCAGGTGCTTAATATATTCAAGCAGCAATGGAGAATTTTAATAGAGGAATAAATAAATTCCCACAGGGAAAGAAATCGCCTGTACCCATGACTATATACAATAAACATAGTACACAGACATCAGAACGTTACAGTGATAAATGTCTCTATCTACAGTGATTTATGTTGCCGTAAAATTGTGTTTATTTGTTTTCACATACAACAGCGTTACCAACATTTCTGGGAAGTGAGAGAAATCGCTTGTAGATATATTGTATTTTAAATTTAAAAGAAAAAGACTAAAATAAGAATTAAACGTTATTTTGTATTGATGATTATTTTTCAGCTACAAGCCCTGAGGTTGCCAGACATGAAATACTGCATTTGGCATTGTTGCAACATCAGTTCTGTTTATGATAACACCAGCACAAATACAAATTGATGCGGATGAGAGTACAAATTGATTTTTTAATATTTGAGCTCTACTATTGAGAAAAGTTTGAAACTTAAAAAAGTACAGATTTAAATTACGTGGTTAACAAAACTTCTTTAACCAAAAATAACTGCTTTTATTTCTCAATTAAATTTAGAAAAGTTGATCATTTTATATGGCATCTATGGGTAGCACAGTGACTCAGTAGTTAGTAATGTCTTGCAGCACTGTGGGTCCTGGGTTTTAATCCAACCAAGGACTGTCACGGCTGTGGGGTGTCACATTGGGTATGTGGACCCACGGGGCCGTACCGCCTTAGCGGTATGGCAGCTGGCGAACAGAACACAGGTCACAGTCTATAGTTCGTATAGGTGTACCTGTGGTAGCTTAGACAGTAGCAAGACAGGCTCGGCTGGGACTAGGCAGCAGGCATGCACCAGGTGTGGTGTAGCAGGACAGGCTTGGAACTTAGCGCAGCATGACTCCCTCAATACGGCACTTGGACCAGGATAGTACAGGATACAGGTTACAAGTAGCAGGAATGCTAAACACTGGGAAATGGAAAACACGTAGGAGACCATTTGCAAAGACAGGCTAGGGTAGCAGACACTTTGGCATAGCAGACACCTTGGCGCAGATGACACTTGGCGTAGCAGATGACACTTGCCATGGCCGATGAAATGCGGCACAGAAGATGAACTTGACTCCAATAATAGACTTCGCTCAGGAACAAACAAAATTACTGGATACGGAATACGGAACACAGGATAGTTGAACACAGGATACAGGATACAACTAAGGGACCATTTGCAATAATGAACATGGGTAAACACAACAACGCTCAGGCACAGGGATAGGAGGAGCATTGCGCCGGCACAAAGGTAATAGAAGCTGGCGGCTGCTAAGAGAAGCTGGATAGCGGCAAACGGCGGCCACCGTCGCTACAGTACCCCCCCTTTACGCCCCCTCTTCTTAGGACCAGAACGCAGAAAGAATCTCTTGATAAATGCATGAGCATCAATGTTCTCTTCAGGCTCCCATGATCTCTCCTCGAGACCAAACCCCTTCCAGTCAACCAGATAAAAGATTTTTTTTACTACCCTCTTATAGTCCAGAATCTCCTTGACTTCGAAGATGTCAGAAGCCCCACTGGGAGAAATTAAAGGGCCAGAGAATTTACTGTAGCGATTCAGGACCACGGGTTTAAAGGCATGGTGTCGCCCCAAAAACATGTTTTTTTTTTAAAATTTAAACATTTAGTGTGTGGGTGATTAAACATTGTTCAAATTTTTTTTATTTTTTTCGCGAGTCAGGAAATATTATAAATTTTTTCAAATTTATAATACTACCCATTTTTGGTCACTAGATGGAGCTGTTTGGAGCTAGTTCCCAAAATTGCAGCATTGCAACATTGGGTTAAAAGCTCTCGCTCTAGTGAGCTCTCAGCATCCCCCCCTCCTTTATCCTGGCTAGTGCCGGGATAAACGAGGGGTTGGAAAGGTTTAACCTCCTACACTGTGTGTCGCCATTTTTTGAGGTAACCCACAGTGTAGTAGGTTTACATACAGTAGTAAACACACACAAACACTAACATACATTGAAATCGCTTACCTGCTCCTGCCGCCGCGGCTCCCTCCGGCCCGTCCGCTCCCTTTGCTGCCGCTGTTCCATGTGCACTTGTCCGGAAGCCGCGACCGGAAGTAGTAATATTACTGTCCAGCCGCGACTTCCGGTCCACAGGAAAATGGCGCCGGACGGCGCCAATTTCGAATAGGACTGTGTGGGAGCGGCGCATGCGCAGTTCCCACACAGACGCCGTACACGGCAGTCAATGGGACGGGAGCCGTTCGCAGTCCCTATGGGACTGTGGCTGCCGTATTCCATGTCTGTGTGTGTCGTTAATCGACACACACAGAAATGGAACAAAAAATGGCAGCCCCCATAGGGAAGAAAAAGTGTGAAAATAAGAAACAGTAAAACACAAACACACAAATGAAAATAAACGTTTATATGAAGGCACTAACATCTTTAACATATAAAAAAATTATTTGTGATGACACTGTTCCTTTAAAGAGGGACACATGGAAGGAGTTGGGAATTTTGAGAGTCGGAGGCAGCCGTAGCTTATATGACATAGGATTAATCTGTTGGAGAACTTCAAAAGGACCAAGAAATCTGGGGCAAATTTGAAGGGGGGATTTTCAAACAAATATTCTTTGATGATAACCAGACTTTGGCTCCGGGAAGAAACTGAGGAGGGCTTTTTCTTTTTCTATCAGCATTGCTCTTCATGCGGTCTGCTGCCTGTAGGATAGAGGAATTGGTTTGATACCAGATATGAAGAAAGTCCCCAAATGAAGAGTTAGTTGCAGGTACTTGAGATGTACCAGGCACAGGAAGAGGAACATGTAGATGTTGGCTGCCTACAATGAAGAACGCGGTAGGAGCAGTAGATTCACTTGTGTGGTTGTTGCAGAAGATCTCAGCCCAAGGAAAGAACTGCACCCAATTGTCATGTTGAACAGAAATAAAATGACAAAGATAATTTTCCAGTATTTGATTAATCCTTTCAACTTGGCCGTTAGATTGTGTGTGATAGGCAGAAAAAAGTCAAATTTCACATCAAGAAGTTTACACAGGGCTTCCCAGAATTTAGACGTAAATTACACACCCTGATCAGACATGACACAAAGGGGCAGTCCGTGCTGATGAAAGATACAGTATGCTGTATAAATAAATATGCCAAACGGGCAGCAGAGGGAAGACCAGTTAGTGGGATGTAATGTGCCATCTTAGAGAAGCAATCCACCAGACAGTAGTGCAACCTGCAGAAGGAATAAGGTTGGTGATAAAATCCATGTCAATGTGTTGCCAAGGACCATCAGGAACAGGCAGAGGTTGAAGCAGACCAGCACGCTTGGAATTAGAGGATTTGTCTTGGGCACAATTGGTACAAGAAGCAACATACTCCATAACATCTATAGGCAGCGTGGGACACCAGTAGTAATGAGAGATAAAGTCTCTTGTCTTATGGACACCAGAGTGCCCAGCCAGTTTGGAATTGTGTCCCCAGAGGAGAATCCTCTTCCTGTCTGCAGGACGAACAAAATTCTTTCCAGAGGGAATGTCTCTAATTTGCAGAGGGTTAATGGCAATCATCCTGGAAGGATCTATGATATATAGGGGAGCCTCCTCAGAGTCATCCATCTCAAATGACCGAGACAGGGCATCGGCCCTCACATTTATATCTGCAGGGCAAAAGTGGAGCTGGAACTGGAATCGGGCAAAAATCAATGACCATCTGGCTTGGCGAGGATTTAATTGTTGCGCAGACTGTAAGTAGGTGAGATTCTTGTGGTCCATATAGATGATGATGGGGTGAATAGCGTCCTCCAGCAGATGTCTCCATTCCTCCAAGGCCAACTTGACAGCCAGTAACTTCCGAACCCCAACGGAGTAGTTGCGCTCTGCAGGAGAGAACATTTTAGAGAAGAAGCCACAAACCACTGCCTTACCCTTGGAGTTTCTTTGAAGCAGAAGTGCTCCAGCACCAACAGAAGAAGCATCAACCTCCAGTGAGAACTGTCGAGACACGTCAGGATGGTAAAGAACAGAAGCTGCAGTGAAGGCGTTCTTGAGGCTGGTAAATGCTGACTCCGGAGTCCAAACCTTGGCGTTTACCCCCTTCTTAGTGAGAGCAGAGATTGGAGCATTCAGAGACGAGAAGTTTGGGATAAATTGGCGGTAAAAATTTGTGAATCCCAGATTTCGCTGTATAGCCCAAAGATCCTGTGGACGTGGTCACTCTAAGATGGACTTCACCTTCTCTGGATCTATCTTGAGTCCATGATAGGAGACAATGTAGCTCAGGAAGGGCAAAGAGTTCCTCTTGAACATGAACTGCTTGAGTTTTGCTTATGGGCGATTCCCCAATAACCCGCGTCAGGACTTGGCAGACATGCTTCTGATTCGTCGTCAGATCTGATGAGAGGATCAGGATGTCATCCAAATATACCAACACACAGACATACAGTAGATCCCAGAAAATGTCATTCACAAATGACCGTCTTGGGTGTTGAATGCGGTCTTCCATTCGTCACCTTGACATATCCGGATAAAGTTATAAGCCGCGTAGATCCAGCTTTGTGAAAATCTTGGCCCCAAGAATTCTATCGAATAGCTCTGAGATTAGCGGCAAGGGGTACATGTTTTTGACCGTGATTTGGTTTAAACCTCGGTAATCGATACAGGGTTGAAGTGATCCATCTTTTTTCTTGACGAAGAAGAATCCGGCTCCGGCCATAGAAGTAGACTTCCTAATGAACCCTTTCTCAAGGTTCTCCTTGACGTAAGCCAACATGGCCTGGGTTTCTGGTAAGGAGAGAGGATAGACTCGTCCACGAGGGTGTGACACTTCAGGGAGCAGTTTAATAGGACAATCGTAGGAGTAATGAGGAGGGAGAACCACTGCCTCCTTTTTGTTAAAGACGTCTGCAAAACTGGCATAATGTGGGGGTAGTCCAGAGAGTGACTGAGAATAGGACGAAACTGTGGCAGGCAGCTGTGAAGACACTTGGGTCCCCATTGGAAGACTTCTCCGGAACTCCAGTCGAGAACCGGAGCATGTAGACGAAGCCAAAGCAGGCTGAGTAGAATAGGGTTGGTAGCTTTTGGCAAGATGTAGATGGTAATCTGTTCCAAGTGGAGGATTCCAACTCTTAGTCCCAAAGGTTAAGTGATGGACAGAATAGGATCGGGCAGTGGTTGAAC